>NC_140810.1:18730000-18817500 GCF_050613455.1 Vespa mandarinia
TAACAATCTTCAATGCTTACGTTATATTTCATTAACATTAAAGATGAAAAAGTTAATTGTATTAAAAAAAAAAAATTACCGTAACTGGAGATGGGGAAACGTCAATAAGTTTACCCGACTCAGTGGAATTATTTTCTGGAGGTAAAATTAATATAAATTCACAACGGTGGTACATATTAAAATTATAATGTCCCGGATAATTAGTATGTAAAACGAACTTCTTTACACACTGAGTTTTGGCATCAAATAATATATCCTGGAATCAAAAGAGACAATAATATATCATAAATTTTACAAATGAATTTTATTTAATATCGACTAATACTTACCAATCCTAACGTAAAGTAATTATAAAAAAAATCAGACCTTCTAATCTTATCACGTTTATGTGCATGAGGACTATGAATTCGCATTTTATCCTCTGCTTTAAAAAACACTCTTGATGGCGCACCAAGAGCACTTAGTACATCTTCGCATGTATCACCAAATAAAATCTATAATTTAAATAATTGTGTATCAAACGTGTAGATTATATATAATGTTAAATAAGTATAGATAGATACTTCTTTGGTGAGAGATCGCTTCTTCGGTTCTAATAGCACCCTTGTTACGGAACTTCCTTCGGTGAAAAGGTGTAGTCTGAGTCCTCGTGTATGTGTTTTATCGCGTATAACCTCAGCCTTTTCCAAATATAAATTATTATGATAACACACCTGTTAAAATGTCAACATTTAATATTCAATAATAATTTAGACAAATTTTTTTACTTATATCAATTGATCAAGAAAAAATAATTACAAGTGGTAATGGCGGTGGTGGGGCTTTTAAACTATGTTCTTCGCTACTGGAACCAGTAGCCATATTACCAACATAAATAGCTGTTTTTGCAACAAGAGGAGAAGTACCATTTGGAAATTGTAATGATCCTAAGCCATGTGCATATCCTGGTTGAAATTTTGAATCAATTGGAAAATAAAATGACAATCCTCTGAAGTTTAACACAAAAACCTAAGCAATTAATTAAGAAGAAATAAGTATTTAATAAATTTCTCAAATCATATTTTAACATAATAAAAAAATTTATTATAAATATAATTATAATACCTGTTTCTCGCTATCATATACCCCAGGATGAGTAGCTCCAAACGAATGTTCAATTTGTTCGATCGATGGTAATACCTCGGGTGAATTGAATGGCAAACCACAATATTTCAATTTAACTAATTTCATATTATAAATTTCAATTATTTTAAGCCTCTGCACCACTGGATCAAATATGAGTCTAACGCCGTCATGAGGTAAGTTTATTACTAAATCTACTTCTAATGGATTCTATGAATGTAAAAAGAGAAAATATTTTTTTTTTTTTATTAATATGAGAGATATCAATGAAAAATAATAATTATTTACTTACACTATCACTATAAAGTACTTGTACTCCTCTTATAATGCCCACTTGAGATTGTATTATCGATACAGATTGGGAAAAATGCATACCTAAAAAAAAAAAATAAAAAAAAAAAAAATAAAAACAAAAGAAAGATATGTTTAAAAAAATGAATAATCATGACAGAATGACTTTTAAATTATTTCTTACTATAGATATAAATTGTAATGTAATGCGATATCCTTTTTGCATTTTCATATTTTACTTTTAAATCAACGTAAAACACGTGAAGAAAAAAAAAGAAAAGAGAATAGCATAATACACATAGGAAATAACAGGAAAATCTTTTAAACAATAGAAGATTATATAGAATTTTACTTTGTGAATGTTGATTTTGCAAATAAACGACAAAAAACAAGGCAAGTTCAATTATATAATGTGTAACAAACATTGTCATTCGTTTTCTGTTTCTTTGTTTACACGCAATTGTCAAAGTGTTTACAAATAGAAGGATACAGATAAAGGGAGTACCATAAATACGATATCGTTGATACGATTTCTTGAGTTTATAACATTCGCATTATGCGTTTGCATTATACATATTTTCTTTATAAATCTTTCTTCAAACGAAGAAATAACGCGTAATAAGTAACACGAAGTAGCGATACGTTAAAAGTGTTTCGTCACTTGCCTAAAATAAATTCCCACTGCTCACAACCAAGGGATCTTTCGGGCACTACCTCGAGCTCCAACATTCCTATTTATTAAATTTACTTTTTACTTAAATCAACTACTATTTTATCTACAACGCGGCTCCAAATATCATGAGAACTGCGTTGTTTCTTTGTCTTGCGTATCGCACAATTACTAATCACCAGATAGCCATATTGCTTCCCAAACAATAAACTTCAACTCCCTGCTACAGCTGGCGAACTAGCACCAAACAGCTGATATAGCCACGGGATATATAAAATTTAAGGATCGACCGTGTTCGGGTATACAATATTTTGCTACAAGTTTCCGTCAAGTCATCATAGATGTCTCTGCATCGATCTTAATCCAATCTATCGCGCTAAACCTGTCATCTTGTCAAGCGCGAAATTACAAATTCAATTTATCTTATTAAACCTTCGAAAGAATCTTAAAATTAGATTTTTCAATAAGATACGGATCATATTTTCGATATTACAAATAACATTTTTTTTCTTTATTAATCGAATAACTTTTATTTAATTTTATTTATAAATGAAATCGTCAATAAACGTTTAAATCGTTTTATATGTTCTATAAAAAAAAAAAAAAAATATGTATCCCTTAATCAACGCGAATTGTCGCAATAAATCATTTTTAATCAAAGAGGACAATAAATAAATCCTTTCTTGTTACGAAGTATCAAAAGGTTAAAGATCATTCGATAATGATTCTCTCAAACAGTTGGTCAATGCGTCGCAGGGGGTTCTTTGATCTTTTAATACAGAAAGCAACTTTCTAAACATTTACAATTCAAAAAAGCAGCCTCGCTTAGAGCATTTACAATAGATAAGACCGATAAATACTGACATATTCTACAATAAAAATGTCTTTAACAAAGAGTGCAAATATCGATAGAAACAGAGGAAAGAGTACATTGAACAAGGGTCGAAGTAGTTTTATATTCTTGTTGCCTAGAGAATACAATTCTCTTTAATGAAAATAACATGATAGTAATTGAACGATTTGATCTTTTCGTAATAAAATCAATCTCAAAAATTAATTTTTATATATTTCAACATTTTTATTTACTTTTAGTATACTCGAAATTGTAATATTTTTCAGAAAGATTTGCATATATATATATATATATATATATATATATATACATAATCTTACATATTTTACAAAATACTTTACATATTTGAAATTTTCTGAAAAATACAATTTCGATATATATATATATATATATATATATATAAACATTTCCGGAATGTATATAATATGCATATCTATCTCCAATTAATAGTAAAATAGGAAGATAACAAGGAAACAAATATTACGCAATCGAGAAGCAAATTATTCCTATCGAAAAATGATTAAATTGCGAAATCATTATTTATATATACATCATACTAATAGCATAAGCGAGCCTACCATTATGCAATAAATACCGATAAACGTATCGCAGACCAAACAGACGGACGAGCCTCCATATACGTCAGACTATCAACAACTGTACATGTGTTTATATATACGATTTAAAAACATTTACGAGCAACTTGGAATATTTAATTGTTTATAACTTAAGTACATGTTTATTGGATCATAGTCCTTCAAAATATAATCTTGTTTACCTTCTTATATAATTTTTTTTAATTCTGTACTTTCACATTTTTAGGTAAAAATGATAAATGAAATAGAAAAACACACACACACACACAAAGAAAGAAAAAATAATTATTAAAAAAAAAATACACGAACTTTTTACTATTCCACAATATTTACAGATTGTTACATTAAAGTTGTTATGTCAAATATATAAATTTGGATTTCTTTAAAGAGAGGAAATCTACCACGTGCACGTACACACACACACACACACACATACACACACGTAATGTATTATCTCAATATAAAAAATAAAAGTAAATTTATAAATGATTATTTGCTTGTTTTCAATTGCCGGAACATTATACGTATTATAGTAATATCAACTTAATCGATAAACATTTCCAACGTCGAACTAGGCCAATCTGGTTTACCCGTCACCGGATTTATCCGCATGTACATATGTGTAACCTCTAACATAATCTCACGCATTTCTCGTTGAACGTGACTTTTGTCTTTGAAAATTTTTAAGGTCGATCGTAAAAATCAATCTTATAAATTTATAAAAACATATATATATATATATATATATATACACATACATTGAAAAGTTTGCACAGACAGTTAATAGAGAAAAAGAAATAAAAAAAAATGAAAAAATAAAACGTCGATATTTATTTATAAATATCCAGACACGATCGATCATTACGAAACGAAATACTCACGCACTGGTCAATTGATTGATCTAAGGTTTCCGCTGGTCCGCCATGGAAAATATTGACTCTTGTTCGTCGTATTATAAAATAGAATGTATTTCAATTATGAATTAATAACAGTCAACGTGGTAGTAGCTGCACGTTTCGCTTCTGTTGTTGCGGTTCAATAAATAAATTTATTGACATGATTTATATTTATAAATAGACATACAACAGAGCTATTCTTTAATTTTAATATTATGCACCTATGTATATAAATACGTATGTATATAATTCGGGCGTGGCACGTGAATTATTTTTACAACATTTAATTATATCAATTAATTATTACTTTAATTAAAAACAAAAAAAAAAAAAAAAATAAAAAAGAAAAACAAAAAATAGAAAAAGGATAAAAAAAAATATTTTTACTAAATATTTAAATTAACATAAAATATTCTTTAGTTAAATAATTTATTAGATTAAAACTTAATGAAATGTGATCAATGGAATTTCGTCGAGGATGGAAACGAAAAAAAAAAAAAGAGAAAAAGAAAAGAAAAAAAGAAAAAAAAAATCAATCATATGAATTACGCGCATATCTCTAATTAAAAGATACTCCTTCGTATACGATAAATCCTATCTTTTTGTAGCGTATTCCTTCGCAAAGATAAAATTTATTATTTCGTTTACGTCTCGGTAAAAAAAAAAGAAAAAAAAAAACAAAGTATATAAATGAACAAAAATAAAATAAAAATAAAAAATAAACACAAATCTTGCAAATGCGTCATTCTGATAATTAAATAAATAAAGCAAAAAGAAAAAACATACAAACAAACAAATACGGAACTTTGGAATTGAAACGATTATGAAATTGTCCGAAACATATCTTTTTTTTTTTTATATCTTCGTTTAATGCGAATTCATAATTGGATTATGATTTCGTATCGTTCAAAGTTTATTAAAACGGGGTTAATACCTTGACAGAATCCGCTCCTGGTCCAGTCCGTAGTCCAGTCACTGTCTGGACTTGATAATTTATAAAAGAGTCAATCATTTCTCTCATGATAACAGGATAACAATGTCGTTCATGCCGCGATGAAATAATACACAAAAAACATAGCAATCTTAACAAGAGAGAAACTCTAATTGCGAAGTGCAACTTCAATAAGCAGAAGAGATAAATCTCTTTTACTTTGTCGATGAACGACGGGACTTCGTTAATGTAAATGATCAATTAACGAGAACAAAAAAAGAAATTATTTGTATTTTATATTTTCCACGATATCCATTTTATTTTCACATTAATTAATCGTAAACTTGAATGGTAATCATAAATCATATGATTTTTTTTTATTTTCCTTTTTCCTTATTTTTCAATTTTTTTTTTAACTTGTACTTTCTGTATAATAGGATATTTATTTTAAGATCGTAATTTATAAGACATAACTTGATGGTAATCGTAAATCGTAACATTTCTGTCTTTCTTTTCCTTTCTTTTTTGTAATGTTTCATTTCTTTCTTCTTTTTTTTTTTTTTTTTTTCTTTTTATTAGTATCAAAAATTTTCCACGGAAATATTCAAGATACTTATACTTTGAACTAAAGCTCTTTAGGATAAAAAAAAAAAAAAAAAAAAAAAAGAGAAAAATAATTTAAAGAGATAAATAAAAAAAAAAAAGGAATGGAAAAGAAAAAGAAAGGAAAGAAACCGACGCGTGTACGAGAACATAGTCCAATAAAATATGATATCGTTATCCTCATATAATAATAAATTCTCATCCCTCGTTTTCATTTTTATCATATTATAATATAAGTCACTTACGTTAGATTTATAAACATTGATAATGAGATAAATATTTGTACATAGGCTTTCAACAAGTTGTAGTTATGTATATCTATGTATCGATTTCCTACAAGTATATAAAAGTAAACTCAGGTGCGTAGAACGATCTACGTAAATAAATTAGGATCGGATTGAATACGTAAGAGATATATGTTTCATCTGTGTGTGTGTGTATATATATATATGCGTGTGTGTATATATATGTATGTATGAGTATGTGTACTTTGATCCTAAATACATAACTATATACACGCGTATATATAAGAGTTCAAAAAAAAAATTATCAATGATGACAAATAAACGAATTACATTTAATTACATTTTGTTGATTAAAAAGAAAACAAAAAACAAAATATGGGTAAAACGTGTTACGTAAATATGAAAGAAGTCTAACATATAACACGTACGAGCACACCTTTATACTTTCGTTAACAAGATAACGTTAAAAATGAAACGACCATTAGTCAGCCTATCGACAAATTTTCAATGTTTATCATTTAAAATACTGTCTCGTAAATAAAGTTTCAAGGAAAGTAAAATTTTCATATTTCTCAGTTAACATTATCCCGTTATTGGAATACGAACGAAAACCTTGAAACTTTCTTACGTACGTGAATCTTTTTTTTTTTCAGTCATATAAAAAATTAAGATATATAAACATTTTTTTAATCATAATCATAAGATTTAATTTAAAGAAAAAGAAAAAGGAAAACAAAAATAACAACAACAACAACAACAATAATAATAATAATAATAATAATAATAATAATAATAATAATAATAATAATAATAATAAATACGTGATACAGACGTACGCGCGCGCACACATATACATGCATGAAAATTTTGACACATATATAAATATTTCCTAAAAAATTAATAATAATTAATAATAAATTAATAATAATAATTAATAATAATAAATAATAATTGATAATAAAAAAAAAAAAAAAACGTTTAAAGTATTTCTTTATTTTGTTATATCGATTCAATGGAAACCGATTCGAATAAATCGGCCAGATAATCAAACACAATGGATCCTTTCTTTTAATCAGACAATTAAGAAGAAAATGGAAAAAAGAAAGAGAGAGTGTTCGAGATTCCGTTGAAGTGACGTAAAATGTGGCGACAGATATCGATATAATAAAATACTGTTGCGTTGGTCGATCGGAAATCGTACGAAACGGCTTTTACTTTCATCAAAAGGCGAATAAGTAATATCTTGTTACAAAGAGATAAACGCAAATACAGCAGTCTAAACTGAAAGATCGAGCAGCTGACACCTTGTCTTACCTTGTCTTGTCTTATCTCGTCTTTCGTATTATCGTCTATTTCTACTGTAAGAAATCATCTTTCTTCTTTTTTGAACGTCCGTAACTACTTGCCCGAATAGTTTCATTCTCTTACCACTTCGATTTCCTTTGGAACATTAAGAAGAGGATTTTTACCACTGTGCTTATCAGAGTGTTATCTTTATTCGAACAAGGAAGTAATACTTTTCTATCAGCCCTTTTTTTTAACAGTCTTCTTTCTTTCATTCTCTATTTGTCTATCTATTTATTTATCTCTTTCTTTTTCTCCCTATCTCTCTCTCTCTCTCTCTCTCCCTCTCTCTCTCTCTCTCCCTCTTTCTCTCCCTTTAAATATATATATATATATATATATATATATATATATATATTTAGTAGTAGAATAATACGTAAGCATGCATATATTTTTTCTTCCCCTCTTTTAAAACTAGCCCTAAAGAATAAGCCAAACAACTACTCTTTTATAACGAGCTAAGAAACACGGTGGGGAGTAAGCGGTCACAGATAGGTGGAACCGATCCAAAGGCGAGAAAGGCAAAGAGTATAGTCTCGTTGTATCATTCGTGAAAAACAGAATCGTTCACGTGCCGTTCTGTATATATCGATCTATCTGTATATCGATCGCTTACGCTGATCCGGAACGAGGACTGATTTTGCACGGAAAGATAGAGAGACAAAGAGAAATCGAGAAACAGAAAGAGAGAGAGAAAGAGACGCATATACGCACACGCGTAGTCAGATTTCCCCCACTTATATACATGCTGTTCATAGATCACCGGAAATTCTTCGACTTCGTTAAAAGCACCAATAGCAAGGCGCTTTTTTTTTCATAACAACAATTTCAATTTCCACTTCTTCTTCACTTTTATTCTACCGATATATAAAAGCCACGATTTTTCGACAAATCAACATGCCCGTCGTACTCGAACAAGTATCTTTCAACTACGGCTTCTCAAGGATCGCAAGAAGACAGACAAATAATATAAGAAATTTTGCAATCGTTTCTTGTAACAGTGTTTCACGTGAATCAATTGGAAATCGTTTACGATATATCCTACAATTTCGTCGATCTAAATTTCACGAATTGATCACTAATTCCTCAGGATCTATAAAACGTACACACTTATCGATCTTGTCGCAATCTATTCCCGCCAACTATAAACGTACTATACTCAAACGAAACATGCCGTATGCAACTGACATTTACTATCCGCAGTGAGTAACACAATAGTTATGATCATGACACTTTATTAAATCTTTTGTTAAATCCCTCTTTGTTTTATCTTATTGTTATTCCCGTTAATGCTAATATGTATCTTGTCGTATTCTCTCTGCTTATCGCTGAATCAATATTTTATTCGTAACATAAATCGTTCGTAAAAAATTTTATCTAAATCCGCTTTTATTGCCATCATATAAAGCCTTTCAATGAGAATAAAAATTAAAATAAAATTTTAAATGATACTGTTTCTTTATTTTATTTTAATGGAAATTAGATTATGGCAAATTTTGAAAAGACTTCAAGTACGTTTAACGAAAGAATAATAAAATCTTGTATGGCGAACGCGTTACTTGAACCATCGCGTATTATTATATGTAATGCAGATATCGCTATGCTCCACGCGAAAACTATTATCTTAGAAATGTGCGTATGAAGAAAAAAAAAAAAAAAAAAAGAAAGAAGAAAAGGAAAAAAGAAAAAAACAGGTTTTGATATATTTTTATATTCATTCGCATGCAAGAAGTAAAGAGAGACATGAAAGACAAAGAATATTTTTTTAGGAGTAAAAAAGAAACAAAAACAAAGGATGTACAAAATAACAAAGATACCTTCCGACATTAGAACGTATCGTTGACTTAAATCAATAAAGACCTTTGACAAATTTTTTTTCTAATCATAATATCATTCTAATAAACATTATTCCGATATATTTATTAACTGATATCTTTTTTATAGAGTTTCGAACTTGGTTACACGTGCCGTAGAAGCATTGAATAATGGATACAATTGCATTGGTAAAATCCCGTTATTGAATGTACCGAGCATACCACTTTCGTCAAAAATTCGTGCTTATATAGAAGAGTGTGCTACTCTGTGCTTGCCCAAGGACATATACATATGTAATGGGAGTGATATTGAATATGTAGAATTGTTGAAACTTCTCGAAAGAAATAAGACGATCGAACCTTTACCAAAATATGAAAACTGGTTGGTTTTGCATACCGCTTGTATTTTAATGAACGAATATTCGTTATTTTCGAAAAAGAATAAACTAAAGTAACAAAGAAATTATTTATCGTTACAGTTGGTTGGCCAGAACGAATCCAGCGGACGTAGCACGCGTCGAAAGTCGTACGTTCATTAGCACGGATAAAAAGAATGATACGATTCCAACGCCTAGAAAAGGTGTCGTTGGTGAACTTGGTAACTGGATTTCGCCTGATGACATGGACAAAGCTATTCTCGAACGATTCCCGGGTTGCATGAAAAGTTAGTTGATTTTATTTTAATACATATATTATTATATATAAATAGAATTATTAAATTATAAATCGTCTAATCGTTTAGATCGTACGATGTACGTGATACCTTTTAACATGGGACCAATTGGATCTCCGCTTGCTAAGATAGGTATAGAGATAACGGATTCACCTTACGTTGTTTGTTCGATGAAGATCATGACGAGAATGGGTACAAAGATCTTGGAAATGCTCGGCAACGATGACTTTGTCAAATGTTTACATTCGGTTGGTACACCCAAAGTGGATTCGAATGTCATCGTTTATCCATCCTGGCCATGTGATCCAGAGAGAACAATTATCCTTCACAAGCCCGCCAAAAACGAAATCGTTTCGTATGGTAGTGGTTACGGAGGTAACTCTCTGCTTGGTAAAAAGTGTCTCGCTTTAAGAATTGGATCAACGATCGCTAGAGACGAGGGATGGTTAGCCGAGCACATGTTGGTAAGTTAATAATAATAATAATAATAATAATAATAATAATAATAATAATAATAATAATAATGATAATAATTCCTTTGGAATTATAATTCGATTAGATTAATTGTTTTCCTAACGTTTGAATTATGTATTCTATTTTTCTCTTTTAGATATTAGGAATCACCAATCCAAGTGGTAAAAAACGTTACATAGCCGCCGCGTTTCCAAGTGCCTGTGGTAAAACAAACTTGGCAATGATGAGGCCAACCCTTCCGGGTTATAAAATTGAATGTGTGGGAGACGATATCGCTTGGATGAAATTCGATGACGAAGGTAGGCTTCGCGCGATCAATCCGGAATATGGATTTTTTGGTGTAGCTCCAGGAACAAGCACAGCGACCAATCCCAATGCTATGTTGACGATCTTTAAAAATACTCTCTTTACAAACGTTGCTTCTACAAAAGACGGTGGTGTCTTTTGGGAAGGACTGGAGAAAGAAATGAATGATTACATTGAGGTAAAAAGGAATTCATTAACTTATTAAAAAAAAAATATATATAAAGGTATAAAATGAATCGAAATGCTATTTATTAACAGATTACCGATTGGAAAGGTAATAGCAAATGGAAGAGATCTTCAAAAACTCCGGCTGCTCATCCTAATTCAAGATTCTGTACACCTGCGAAACAATGTCCGATAATTGATCCAGCTTGGGAAGACCCAAATGGTGTCCCAATCGATGCGATTCTCTTTGGTGGTCGTAGACCAGAGGGTGTTCCATTGATATACCAAGCACGTAACTGGCAACACGGTGTTTTCATTGGAGCATCGATGAGATCCGAAGCAACTGCTGCTGCGGAATACAAGGTACATATAAAATGAACATAAGATTTAAACAATCGATTAACTTATACTATTAACAATCAATCAATATTTCAAATAACATGTGATTTCTTCATCAGGGAAAAATAATTATGCACGATCCGTTCGCAATGAGACCCTTCTTCGGATACAATTTCGGGCATTATGTCAATCATTGGTTGAACATGGCTAATATTAAAAACGCTAAGTTACCTGCTATATTTCACGTTAATTGGTTTAGAAAGGATGCCAATGGTAAATTTCTCTGGCCAGGATTCGGGGAAAATTCTCGTGTTTTGGATTGGATCCTTCGTAGGATCGACAACGAGAACATAGCAAGAAATTCTCCGATTGGTCTTATACCGAAGACCGACTCGCTTAATCTGAAAAATTTGAAAGAGGATATCGATCTAGATGAATTGTTCAGGATACCAAAATCTTTCTGGCAAAAAGAGGTGAAAGATTTAAGAGAATACTTCGATGCACAAGTTGGTAACGATCTTCCTAAAGCTATTCTGTCTGAACTCGATCATCTTGAAAAAAATATTAATAAGATTTAGAATTCTTTCTATAAATTCTCGACTCGACTGAAACATTGGAAAATTTAATAATAAAATATTTGTTCTTCCTGACATAAAAAATATCTATGATATATAAATTTTCCTGATTAATTAACGGAAAAATGAATTTTTCCATTTGAAATAGTATTAAACTAACATATGATTATGAGGAATATATTCTTTTGAAACAGATCAATCGATATATTAATTGTTTATTATAATATATAAACGCATGTGTTATTTGCTATTTAAATCACGAATTTATAAAAGATATTTTTATCTTTATAAATATTTTTATAACTTTTATATTTCAAATTATTCAAATTAAACACTCAATATCATACGATCACAGATGATTTAATTAAATAGTTTTCTTTATTTTTATTTATATGATAGACACGATGTTTTCTTTGAGAACATTTTATAGATCACATTTATTTATTCGAAATTTATCCGAACCTTTTTTCTTTTTTCTTTTTTTTTTTCTTTTTTGCTACATTTTTACAAGTATCGAGCGAAGTCAGATTAATTTTTACAATTAAGTTAATTAAAATAACGGAAATTGCGCGTAGGGTTACATGTAAATGTGAATAAATAATAAATGCATATTTTTATCGACATACGCAAAATATCTTGTATGTATGTAATCCGCTAATATGATTTTTTATTTTATGGTGTATATAAGGAACAAATTAAATAATAACGAAAAAAAAAAAATATACATAAAGCATTAATTTCATTGTATGGGAATGAAATGAATCCTTCTTTTCTTTCCTTTTTTTTTCCTTAATAAAACACATTAATTCTATCTAATTTATTTTATTATATATTTTATTAATTTGTTAATTGCTTCTTCAACATTTCTCTTTTTCTTTTCTTTCTTTTTTTTTTCTCACTATTTATTATTAATGAAAGACTTTCTACATATTTATATATATATTCGCAACATTCATATTTATACAAATTAAAATTATATTACAAGATATATTAATTATTTAAATGTACATTATATATTGTTCGAGGCAATTGATTTTTCTTGAATCATATCGAACACACGCGGAGAAGAACGCTTTAAAAACATTCTACATATACTTATATACTTTCCTCCTATTGATGATACTAGTGAATATTTTAACTGAATTAATACATCATTCCGAATGTATTTATTATTCATTATCAAAATTTAATCATAAAATTAATTTTAATGATTATTGCACATACACACACACATATACACACACACGCGCACACACACACATAGAGATAGAGAGAGAGGGAGAGAGAGAGAGAGAGAGAGAGAGAGAGAGAGAGAGAGAGAGAGAGAGAGAGAGAGAGAGAGAGAGTGTTTCGGACGTCATGGAAAATTTGTTTTTAAATATACCAAGTCAATTTATAGCCAAATATAGAACAAAATTCGCGTATTAACATATACATATACGTAATAATAAATAATAACATTACTTATATCAAAATTATATTAAATTGCGTAAGCATTAAACGAAATTATGCATCAAACTGAATAATAGATCTTTTATACGATTTAATTTTCCAGTATAATTTGTTCATATATCATAGATAAAACAATACCATGACTTTTATTCTAATTGTTAATAATATTAAATTTTTGTTCAGATTCATTAAAAGACAAAGGTAATCTCTTAAATATATAAAACAATACTTTATCTAGAATAAAATGTGTAATATTACATGCATATTTTATAGATCATTCAGTACTAAAGTTAAATTTTAATAATTAATCAAAATGAAAGTTGTGTATAATATACATTTAGTTATGTTGCATTGAATAATATGCATACATTTATACAATCGTTGCACATATCATAATGACTAGAGAATGACATATAAAGATTTATGAGTTTCAGAAATCAGCCTTTAATCATTAATACTTTATGTTATATTCGTTTATATATTAACTTAGATATTGTTATATCATTTCCCTCTTTGACTTTTCCTGTGCGTTTTTTTTTATATTTAATTAAAGAAATTATTATTATTTCTTTTTTCCTTTTTTTTTATACCGATTTGAATGTTAATATTTAAAAAATTATGTATGTAAATTTTTACATAAGGACATCTTGTCCATTATAAATCCACGATTGTAATGTATGACATCTTAAACAGTAATATATTACTTTACTGATAAAGTTCCCATTAAAAGTTAAGATTGTGTAAAGTGAACTTATTAAAATTTTCAAATTAATTTAATATGTTAATAAGCATCTATAAAAAGAAAAAAAAAACTTAACGTGTTTGTTCAATCTTAATAAAGAAGTTAAAAAGTTATGACTTATACAATATCAATTTTATATATATTATATATTAAAAATGGACCTATATATGTATACCCCTATTATCTCAAATTAGTAATAATAATGTGTTACTATTTAATGTATTTACTAAATTCTAAAGTATTCTTAATAAAACCATGAAATTGTAGCATCAATGTAAAGCCATAAATAAGTAATAAAATTTCAATGATAGATCTAAAATGATTATAAATCTTTTAATTTTTACTTCTAGAATATGTAATATACTCTTTATACTCTATATACTAGTTTACTTAATAAAATTTCATTCAGACTATCATGATAAATATTGTTTGTTGAAAACCACAAATTTATTGTTACTATAATATATGCAATTTTTTTCTATATAAAAGGAAATAATCGTATCTTTTTTCTTTTTTCTTTTTTCTTTTCTTTTTTTATAATTTGTTTTGCAATCGATCAAAATGATAAATTATTTAATTTAATATCTTACTAATGTGCGCATTTAATTCATTTTTATAAGACTGTGCAATTTGAATTAAATTGTCCTGAGATTGAGATAATTTATATATATATATAACAAAAAACAAAAAAAGGACAATCAGAGAATTGAAAACTTTACCTTAACGATTCATTTTCATTATAACATTGTGATTAATATGGCACTGACAGATCCAAATATTATTGTGCAATACTTAAATTATGACGTTACATATGTGTTTCTAATTTTTTTCTCTTTTTTTTTTACGAAATGTACATTTTTATATTTAATTAAAATCTCAGGTACATACGTATTATTTATTATCTTTTTTTACTAGTGCTCTCAATGCTTTTGGAATACATAAAGGGCATAGAATATCTGGGTTTAACGTTTCAGATAACGTTTTCCCTAAAAATTGTGCTGTACATGGAAGAAGTAATGATTCTGACGTTAGTAACTCAGTTTCCATTGCCGGAATAATATTTGTTTGGTATAAAGAAAGTGGATAGTGGTGTCCACAAGTAAATACCATTGAATCTTCCTCCATTGCAAGGAAACTACACACTGCATCTGAATCCTGATTATTATTTTGCATTAGCAGAATTTATTAAAAATCATAATAAATGTATATATGAAAGAAAGAAAGAGAAGGGAGAGAGAGAGAGATTTAAATACCAATAAATTTATAATATTTCAAAATATCTGTTACCTTAATATGCACAAATGGCCTAGGTGCATCATTTTCAGTAGATACTGTGCTAATTATTCCTTCTATCATATCTGCTGAAGTATTATTTCTACTTGAACCAGGATATCCAGTAAGTGGTACTCCATAATGATCAGCCATTAAGGACGACAAAAGTTTAATATATTCTGGAGTAGGTTGGCCTAAAATATATGTGTTACTTTATTGTGCATGACTATATCTGCAACAATATACCTTTCAATAGATCACTTATTGTTTTTCATATAATTTATATAAAATAAACAATTTTTTATTATTTATTTTTATACATTTTCATATTTTTTCATTTATTTATTTATTCAAAAAATCTATATATATATAATAAATAAAGCAATATTATCAACTTACCTTCGTTTATATGTTGCAATAACATAGAACAAATTTGTAAGCAAAATTTAGATGAAAACAAATCTGTCATGTTCATACTTTTAGACTTCTCATCGTTTTTATTCTCATCGGAATAGATTTCGATTGTTTCCTGGCTTTAAAGAAAATATTAAAATCGTACTTAAATTAAAAACTTTATGAAATCAAATAGAAAATACATAATAACATTAAAAATGCATTATACATAGATAAACTTACCAAAATAGCAATAATCCAAGGGGATAAAAGATAGTATGTATATGTTCAAAAAAAATATTTTCCAAACTTTGAATGGATAAATCATGTTGTATCCAAAATTCTAATGCATTTTGCAATATGTTGCATTTAACAACGTCCGCTTCATTTTCTACCTCGTGTAAATAAAATTTAAGTACCTTTATAGCTTCATTTACAAGATTATTTTTGTGATAGTGTCTCATTTCCTTTGCACTTTTAGATTTTTTATGATTTACTTTTATTCTTTCCTCATTCATCGTCACTTTATTGTCATTATTTGTTGTTACACCTAATGATTTCGAAGATATATCTTGAACATCATCTTTCTCATATTCTACTGATATATTATTTTCAAAAATAGCATGCTCTATCCATTGTTCAGGATCAGGTGTAACAACATCAGAATCAAGTACGTTTTCGGTTATATCTAGAGGTATATCTTCACATTTTGGTTCCTTACACAACTCTTCTGAGCCTCCTTGACAATCAAAAGCATACAAACCTTCTTCAAGAGTTTGTAAACTATTCAAAGATTTACTTGACGGTATTTTCATTTTATTTTTCGCTGCATAATCCTCCACGGATTCAATTAAATTTTTCTCCACTTGTTTATTAAAAAGTTCGGTATTCCTTTTTAAATTACAATTTACAGATTGCAATTTTTCAGTTAAAGAAGAAATATCCGATCCATTATCTTTATCAAATGTTGTTGCTTCATCCGGGCTTTCTAATGTTACTGGTTTCATAGATAATTGGAAATTAATTGCACTCAATGCTTTCAACTGATATGAAAAAGCATCAGAAAAGTTATGTTGCAAAGCAGCTACGTTTGAGCATGCTTGATAATTTTCTAATTCAATACACTGCAAAAGCAAATATATAAAAGTGAAGAGATATTAATCTGAGATTAAATTTAACATCTATAACGTAAGAGTCTATAAAATAAAATAAACATAATATATATATATATATTAACCTTCTCCATAATTTTTGTCGAATCGTATAATCCATTAAAATGTTCAAGTACGTAGTGAAGGGTTAATTCTGCTGGTGATTTTTCAATAACACTCAAAGGAGAAATAAAACCAGCAAGAGAAGGAATATCATAACTCTGATAAGAAATAATGGGTGCAGGAATATTAGGGACATCTAAAATTATATTAGATGATTTAAGTAATACAATTTTTTCATCAGTATCTCGTGTTTCTTTGATAGATATTCGGCCTAATTGAGCCCTATTGTTATTACCCCATGCCAAAATAGTACCACCTAGATAAAAAAGAATTTAAGATATAATATTATTGAAAAAATCATTTATAAATTATTTATTATTAAAAAAACATTATTGTATGTTTTACCTGGTTGCATAGCAACTGTATAATCATATCCACAATAAATTCCAACAGATTTTATCGTAGTATTAATTTTTTCCTTGTTGTCAGAATTTTCCGTATAAGATTTTCCGTTTTCTTCTTTTTGATTAGTTACATTTCCGTTTTTATCGTCCGTCACTGAATCTACTTGAGCAAAAATTGATGCAGGATTATAACTCAAAGGTGTGGGAATAGAAACTTCATATTTTGTGCCATTGCCTATTTGCCCATCTATATTGCAACCCCAAGTATATAGTGAGCCATCCTTTGTTAAGAGAGCATTATGATGACAACCTGTTGTTATCTGTATAACATCAAAAATATTGTATAATATTTGCATAACATTATAACTATATATGCGTCCTTGTACAAACCTGTATAATACGTCCTTTTACTAAACTTGTATCTACTAGAGAAGGTTTTAAATGAGCCTGAGATTCTTCAAGTAAGCCAACATTAATATTCCTTGTGCTTGTACCTTCAAATTGTTTTTTTCTTAATTGTAAACTAGATGTAATTATCTTTGTTGATAAAATTTGTGTATTACTTTCCTTTGCCGTTTCCTGTATGTTTTTATTAATTGCAGTATCATTTCCTTCCTTTTCAATATTTTTCTCTAAATTATTAGCCTGTTTCTCATTAGCTTCTTGCTGTTCCAATATGCGTGTCTTTTTTAATGCTTGTGCTTGCAACTTTAAAACTTTTGGACTTGCACCCCATACATACAATTTATTCGTAGTACTAAGTGCCAACTAAATGAAATAAATAAATAAATAAATTTCAAAAAATAATTTCAATCAATTCCGAATTAGAAAGATCTATTTACTTACATTATGAAAGTATCCAGTAGTTATCAGAGAAATTTTTTCGGTCAATAACACTTTTATAGGTATAGAACTTTTAATGTTATTACTAATTCCTAATTGTCCAAATACGTTGCATCCGAATGCATAAACAATACCTTCATCTGATAAAGCTAATGAATGTGCATGACCAGCACTAATATGTTTTATAAATATACCTAGTAAAGAGGTAACTAATGTAGGTATATTACGCTTATCAGTATTTCCATGTCCTAATTGACCATGAACTCCCCAGCCCCAAGTAAAAACTCGGCCGTCTGCAGTTAATGCCATTGAATGGTATTGCCCAGCTACAGCATCAATAATCATTTCTTGAGCCAAACTAGTGATCAATTCAGGACTAGAACATTGTAACACTTTACCAAGTCCTAATTGACCAAATTTACTTGATCCCCAAACATAAATACCATTATTGGTTACTGCTAATGTATGACAATGTCCACATGATACACTAAAAACTTCCATTTCCATGTTGCGAAAGAAATTAATTTTGTTAGGTAAACCATATCTTAAAACAGATGATCCAGTACCTAAAAATTATATACATATCATATATAAAATGTCTTAAATAGTTACTAATTTTTATAAGCTCGTTTGTTACTTAATAAAAGTGATTACAAAATTAATGCTAATTTTCTCTTACCTAAACATCCTTGTAGAGAACTACCCCAAGTGTATACATCACCATTTCTAATAAGTGCAACATGAGAGAAACCTGCACTCAAAGATCTTCTTTTGAAATCAACACTTGAAATACGATTGATGTGTTCTTGCTTTAATAAAAAAAATAAAATTTAATAATATAATTATGATTTAACAATGACATTTATATTAAATAAATTTAATAAAGTAAAAAATACCTTTCTTGTTCCCATTAATTGTATATTGTAACCTAAAGTACAAGTTTGATTTAATAAAACCTTTTTATGAATCAAAGTAAGTAGTATCAACAAAAACGTTTCTATTATTTCTTCTACCAATGTATCAGCTTCTGTCTATGTAAAGACATAAAATTTATTAGATATTGAATGTGACATAGAAAAAAAAATTATAATATTTGTTCAAGATTATATTTACATTGTTCTCTGCAAGATCTATAGAATCACATTGACTAGATTGAGAACTATAAGAAGTTGTCCTATGCCGTGCTTTACACTTAACCAATCTGGATCTCATAATTGGATTTGTTGGATCATATAAAGTAATCAACCTCTATAAAAGAATATCATAAAATGTTATGATATAAAATATATAAAAATAAATATAAAAATAATATTAAATTCTCACCTGTAATACGAAAATTTGTAACTCTGAAATACTATTAACAATAAATGAAATATGTTTTCTAGCTAGATTGGGATTTATCAACATTGCTTGCATCAAATTAGGTTCACTTAAACATATTAACAAACCATCTGAAATGTATCATTTTATAATGTGTTATTTGTGATAATGTCAGTTCATTCAGTTATATATAAATATGTACATACATGGTATAGATTTGCTTGCATCAAACAAATGTACAGTCTTCATAAGGACATCCAACATTTGTCCATAAAGACATCTTTGTGTAGCTAAATGATGTAAAACTTCCCAAAGACAGGTTTGACCTGCTATATTAATAGCCAAAAGTTCATCATAAAAGGAGTTTGTAGATAAGAAATATCTGAAAATAATATTTATTATAGATGAATTGGAGATAATTTTATAATACTGTAAAAATCTATGCAATCTTGTAATATTCATACTTACAAGAAATCTTTATAAATAGTTTTAGATTGATGCGGTGCAGCTCTCAATGTCATTTCTATAAAAACAAGAATACATAAATTTGACAAATGTATTCTTGTTGCAGCTGACAATTCACTAATAGCAGGAGAAATCAAACAATGTGTTAGACTGCTTAAGAGCTCTGAGGTATGGCCAGCTGATGCAAATTTTAGGATACTTTTCAATAGTCCACACTAGAAATAATTTGAAATTATTAGAATTTAGAAACAAACTTTATTGGAAACATATTAATATTAAATAACGAAGAATAATGTTATGTACCTTAGATAATTTATAAGAAGCTACAGCACGTGGGAATTCTTTATTTGCCAATAATATATCTCCAACATATTCAAATAATTGTTGTGAATTCATACCAAATATCAAAGCCAATTTTCCTGCCTTGTCTAGTTCATTCCTTTTTAAGACTAATTCCATAAAGACAGATAATAATGGTCTCCTAAAAATAAATAAAATTTATCAATAAAATATACTAGCATATAATACAAGATATTTTCTTTATGATCGATCTATTAAAATTTAAAAATTAAAATATATAAACTAACCTTAGCACAACTCCATATACAGCATAATTTGTTACAATTATACAAGTTTCTACATACGGTGTCTCAATTTTTATATCTTTCATTTTTAATGATGGTGTATATGAGTTCTCACCGTCATGAGATAATTTTTCAGATGTCATGTTTGCAAAATCAATAAATCTATAAACAGCATGAATAATTTCTTTACTGTTCTCAAAAGAAAACTGATCAATGATACATCCCGGATTAAACTTATAATCTCTGTTTGGATTAACTTCAGACATTTGATCAGATAATACATATAAAGTATATTGCGTAGCATCAGTAACAAAAAACAATTGGTGAGTTAATAAAATATTTTCACAAGATTCAGGTACTTTATGAATAGATAAAGGATCAGCATCAAAATCTGACCCATGTACCTATAAATGAAATATATAAAAAATATTATATTTTTACAAGTTTATCCTATATATTTCATATATAGAATAGTACGCAATCATTCTTACAGTTACATGACTGCTCTCAAGATGATAGCACGTATATATTTGTTGGCCTTTTCTGTCATATTGTGGTGTAAGAAATGTGTCTTTTGACATTGGTTCTGGATTTATTGTACCAATGTAATCTTCAGAACATGAATCAATATTGAGAATTGCCAAATTACTAGGTTTATTAGTTCCAGTATCTGTAAAAATAATAAGAGCATATTTTTATAAAGTGTATTGAGTCTCAGTAATTATATATCAAATAAAACAATTACCATGATATCGTGTATTTTCTCCTAAGTTCTGATTTTTTGTTTCCACTAATTTTTGTCTAAGAATAGCAAGTTTTTCTACAGATAATTGTTTAAGTCCTTGCAATCTAGATCTTGTAGAAGCAAAAGACTTTGTATTTTCATAAATCATTTCATTCGTCGGTGATTGTGTATACATTTCTCCATTTTCAAATTGACGTGAATAACTATACGTGCGATGTTCTAACAATAAACGCCACTGCTGTTTTGTTTTACTTGTTATTAAAAGTGAGATGCTATCATTACTTTTTTCTTTACAAATATGTAGACTAATAATATGTCCATTAACATGAGCTGTGCCTACTTGTTGACCATTTTCAAGATTTATTAATATTATTTCTCCATATTCAGTGCCAACAATACCCATATTTGTAGATGTTTTTGTATCTTGCCACCAAATTAAGGCTGTTGGTCTATAGATATACAAGTATATAATTTTATTATTACTAATAATAAAATTATTATTATATAAACAGACAATGTTAAAATTAAGTTTACATTATTTGCTAGATTAATATAAAAAAAATAATATATTTATATGAAATTACTCTTACTTGGAATGTGAAGACTGTGTACCAACGTATGTAATCATTGTTATATCATCAGTGCGCCATCGTTCACTAAAAGTACACTTTTCATCAACTAATTTTAAAACAGGAATTATATATAAACAACTATCATTAGTAGTCGCTAGAAGCCAAGACCCATAGGGGTCGAAACAAAAAGATGTTATTTGTTTATGGGTTCCTTTAAACCAAGGAATTCTTTTAATAATCGGTATGGAGGATATATCCTTTTTATAATAAAGTATAATATCAGCATTTCCAGTTGATAGTGCTAAAAATAATCTCTTTTCATAGTCACATTGGGCACTATGCTGTATATCTGATGCTTTAATAAAACATTGCAATTTAAATAATCTTTGTTCATCGAAATTTATATTTCCTTGATAACCTCCTATAGCTTTATTTTCAGTCATCATCATATAACCCCAGCTAACGTTTAATATCTTTTATGATAAAACCTATAATAAAAAATAAATTAAACAAAATTAGGACTTACATGGAAAATTATTTAAATTATTCAGTTTACTTAAATCTCGAAATTATCAATATCGATTAAAAATAATTAAAATAACTTTAAATAAAAACGTTCTAAAATAAAGAGAACGTTACGTTATTAATATACTTTACGAAAGAGTATTTTCAATGCAAAGTGTATATAAACTCTATTCATAATTCTATTCATAATTCTTAATATATAGACAGTAAAGTTCTACTAACCAAACTTGTACAAGGTACTTTTATACTTCAACGTTATATAATATACTTTAAAACAAGAGAAACCAAGATCACAATCATTTTTATCGTATCCTGCTATTTCATGGGGGTAACTTTCTATTAATTTACCAAACGTCAAAACTTCAAGGTTATGTTAGACTATCTTTGAAAATGAAGAGTGTAAAGGCCTACTTATTATCATTACCACTAGGCGTCGTGTTTTCTCAAATGCATCTAAATACCAAGTGAAAAAAAATAAATAGAAGTTCTGAAAACATAAATCATGACATTTAAAGTAGGATTCTTATTCGTCAGTTCTACTGACAAGTTCTCGAGTAGTACATCCGTGACGAAACACACTTGTAGCACATTTTAAAAAGTAATTCATCACCTCCTTCTTTCTCCACTCGAAGCGTATTTTCTACGTGACATCAACGACACATGTGTATGGACAAAATATGAACTACTACATAAGCGCCAAGCGGAGAAAATAAACAACACACTGTCATCATACTTATCATCATGCGTCACCTACATCGTATCTGTGAACAATAAACTTTGTCAAATTAAAATAATCCCTTTCGCGCGTTTTTTTCTTGTTTTTAGTTTTTGTTTTCTAGTTTTTTTTTCAGACTTAGAATAAAAACAGGAAATAATGTTAGTTGTTTGTGTGATGAACTCTACACAATTTTTTCAGCTTTCACATTTATATCCTTCTTCGATGATGGCACGTGCTTCTCGCATTTGATCCACGATAGATATATACGTTGTAATATCAGCAAATATGCACATTTCTTTTACAATATAATATTTATTATATATATACATATATATATATATATTATATATATATACGACTTGTATGATGTTTTAAAGATATTATTAAATACAAAAGAATTAATTATCTTAGCATTATTTATTTTATTACATAAACAATAGTTGAACTATAAAAATATTGGCAATATATATATATATATATATATATATATATATATATATATATATGTTGCCAATATTTATATATATATATAAAGACAATTTTATTGAATACAAGAAAAATACAGTTTTCATTTAATTTTTCAAAATAATAATTAATTCTTTTGATGGATTTTATAAACAATCGATGAAAATAAATAATAGAAACATTAATTTAATTAGTTTTAATTGAAACTTTGTTCTTATAAAATTCAGGATTTGTTCTCATCACTTTTCTAATTGGAATATTATTATTAAAAGCAGCCATCCAATCTTTTGTATATTTTACATCTACTAATATAGCTAAAACTTGATTAAGAGTAAGACTTTTAGTAGATCCAGTGTTCCAGCGTAAATATCTATCTATTGGTAGTTTCTCCATGCTTATACCTTCTTTTTTAGCTTTTGCTAAGGAATAAGGTTGAGGAGACATCTAAAAAAAAAAAAAAAAAAGAGAAAAACAAGAACAAAATATAAATTAAATGATTCAAAAAAACTCGTGTTATAAAATATCTTACCTTATCCACTAGTGCTCCAATAATATAAATTTTGTCAGGATTGTAAAATGTCATTTCTTTGTTACAATGCGGTGTTAGATATACTAAATCATTTTTATCAAAAATATCAAGATAAGACTTAGAAGTTATATTTAATGGAAAACTTCTGTCATAAACACTTGGTACTAAACTATGAAACTTTGTCAAAATTTTATTATCCTGTGGTGCATTACAAAAATAAAGGTCAGCTGGATTTTTATGCCAACGATTATAAACAAAACTGAGTAATAATTGTTTGGCACAATTCATTATTTCGTAATTTGTCATTAAATTATCATATCCGCAATCAAACACTATTTTTGGCTCAAACATTGAAGATATTGATAGATTGAAATTTAAAAAGGAATCTAATGATTTTTCATAAATTCGCATAAATAAAGAATTATGTGCAAGACCATATTTTAAACCACTATGACATTCTTCTTCTTGTTTTTTCATTTCTAAACGTGCTGCTTCCATCTTTTGTTCATGTTTTTGTCTATTGTTTTCTCTTTTCTTTTCATTTATAAAGAGAAATCGAAAATGTTTCCTATGAATAACATATAATGTTAAATTCTAAATTCCAAATGAAGTAACCATTAAGCATTAAAAAAGTTCTATTATATATAAATTTATATAATAATAATGTTTAATATAAAATATAATTGAAGAGATATTAGAACTAATGAATATTTGAAATCCTAAAATAAACATAATTATTGAATATTACTCAATTACCTTTGATGTGTCTTAGATGAATTTAACAAATATATATAATCTTTCGGCCGTAACGTTTGAGGGACTGTTTGGGTTGTTTCTCGCAAATATTCATATTCATATTGTAACAATTTATACTTTTTATTCATATCAGGATTTTGTAATAGTTGTTGTAATATCTTCTCATCCTTCTCATCTATATCTGATTTTGATTTTTTTTCATAAAAACTTTCAGCAAAATTACGTTTTATGAAATGTGTTGGTATTTGGATTTTACTAAGGTTAGTATTAAATGACGAAGATAAAATAACAACTGATTGTAATTTTTTAAATAAAACTATGCTATTTTTAAGACCGAAATTATACATTATATAAACTTTAATATAAATATTATTTTAAATCACTTTTAATTAATTATTTCTTTAAATTAAAATAAACTAGATGCTTATTTAACTTGTTTGCTGATATACTTTACGTATATCATAGAATAAATACATAAATCTAGTGGTTCAACGCTTGGCTCAAAATTTGTCCGCCGTAAACGTGAAATCATCATTATCGACGTAATTAATTTCTTTGAATTTCTCATAAATATTTATAAATATTTCTAATTTGAAAGTTAGGATATGTGTTGCGTACAAACGTACATACATATATATATTTATATATAACTTCATATTTTTTTTATTCATACAAAATTTATATATACATAAACATATATATATATATATATATGTATATATGAATTACTAAGAACGAAAAAGTAAAAAATGTCTGCTACTCTCTATTTGAATGAAATCATTCGTATCGCACAAGGTTCAAGAATGAGCTGTAGCTTTAGCGCGAAGACTGTTTACGTCGACACTTGTATATACTGTCATAATATTTAAATGAGCGTTGTTAGTAAATCGGTGGTAGATCGTGAATGTCATGATACCTCATGATGAAACAAAATTTGAAGTTGTACCAATAAATAATAATAATTCTACAGGAAAAAATGAATCTGTCATTTTTGTTGAACAATTTGTTAAAGATGTGTGCGACTTTAGTTCTCAGTATGGTAGCAATATCAGTATTTCCTATACAGCATACAATGTTGCTGGAAACCCAAGTAAATTCCCTGATTATGGAGACTTTCCACAAGCCTTTGTCATGGTATGTTAAACTAAAGATCTTAATCATGTTTGAGTGCCATTGAAAATTTTTATATTTTATATTAAAAGAACTATGTTAATTGTTTATTATCAGCAATGTTACATTTATTTTAATCTTATAAATGTAATCATTAATAATTTTAGAGAACGTATGGACCATGGTGGAATAAAGCACCTTCAAGGTTAAGTGATTACATGATACAGAATAATGAAAGTGTAATTAGCCAAGATTATATTGGTATGTAATGTATGAAAAAGAAAGATTAGATATTTGTATATTTGATACATAGATTATAAAGTAATATACTTTTTGTTATATGAAGATGTTGAATATTATCAAGAGGTATATCCTATACGAATATCAATATATGAAACCTATAATCCAGGCAGTGTAGTTGGTATATGGGTACAAAATCCTTGTGGGCAATGGTTTCAGTTATGGAATGGACCACCTCAATTTGTACCTCAGAGACCACGCATATTTTCACCACCTTTAAAGACTTGTCATTTTAAAACAAAAATGGTTAGATTAGAATTTAATCATGACTTATTGGATTACTATACAGAATTGGATGCTGTACTTCTCATTGGGACATCTGAATTGATAATGCCTCGCAATCATATGTACCATCAAAATTTAAGTAATTTGTTACAAGAGTTAGGCTGTAATGGATATAATGAGGATATATATAATTTAACACCTGATTATTTGAAAGCTAATCAAGATTTGACTATACTTAAAAAAATGTTTCATAAATACTGCATTCTCTATAACAGGTAGAAAATATTCATTTTATATACAATATTATCATTTTTCTTAAAAACTAATGTATATATATATATATATATATATATATATATATATATATATTTATGTATAAATTTACAGCAGAATAATGGATAATATATCTAAAGGCAAGTTAGTTACTACATTAGAACAACATTGCCATTCCGTACCACCTATAGAAGAGGCATTTAATAGTTTACAAGAATTTTTACAGGAAGAGTTCCCTAAACTTATACGAGAGATGCATCTTTCTTCATCCTCTCCAATATGTAGGATATCTTTACCAAATGACAAGAACATATTGTCAACTTTAAATAACTTTGATAGTCGATCATGTGGTAGTTTTTCTGCACTTCCAGTAAAGTATTTGACCTTTATATTCTATTTTTCTTTATCATTGTTTATATATTTATTATACTGATTTATAGGATGAAACAGTTCTAAAAATTTTAAGAAATCTAGATTTAAAGACACTTTGTCGTTTATGCAGAGTAAACCGACATTTTAGTAATATAGCAAGAGATGCTCTTCTCTACACAAGTCTGAATTTGAAACCATATTGGTATTGCCTGAATGATCACGCACTAAAACATTTAATTCCAAGGTGTCAATACTTACAACGTTTAGATTTATCATGGTGTGGTAATTATAACATGATTAGTGACAAAGATCTTGTAGATTTTATTCATTCTTGTGGTAGTCTTCTGACACATCTACGTTTAAATTGTTGTCGCTCTATTAATGATATAGTAATTCTTGAAGTTTCAAGAATTTGTAAAAACTTAAAAGGTATGCCTTTAAACTCTTCAATATATAAATTTTTTATATACCATAAATTTTGTTTACATTTTTTTTTTTTAGAATTATGCTTGCGTAATTGTATGGGTATTACAAATGATGGATTTTCAAAGTTGGAGAAACTACAGTGCCTTGAACGCCTGGAACTTTATGGAACTGCAATCGAAACTTCTATTTTGTGTTCAATTTTAAGAAGAAATCCTCAAATGAGACATTTAAATTTAGCTGGAATGCATGATCGTTTAAATGTAGATGAAGTAGCAATTGAATTAGGAAACTCTTGTCTACAATTGGAAAGCGTAGACTTTTGGAAAGCACAAACTCTCACACCACATGGTGTAAGAGCCCTTGCTCGATGTATTAACCTTCGAGAGGTTGATTTTGGATGGTGGTATGTGCTATTAGATTAAACATTATTTAGCTATTTAAAAAAAAAACGAATCACAATACGATTACATACATATTATGTTTATAGTGGTGGAATGGGTGCTCCTGGTGATTCATTAAGGGCATTATTATCTTCTTGTCGTTATTTAGAAAAAGTATTTTTGGCTGCATTAAGAGGATTAACAGATAGAGATTTAGAGCCATTGTTACTCTGCCAACGTTTGCAACAATTAGATTTGTTAGGAGCACGTTCCCTCACTCCCGACATGTGTTATGGATTTTTATTATGGTGCCCTAAATTGGAAATGATTGATCTTAGTTTTTGCGAAGGTATCACAGATTCAAAAATTCAAGAATGGCGACGAAAGTATCCACATATATCATTCAAAAGAAGTTTTCAAGCTAATGGAACGGATTTATTATAAAGTGTTTCTCTGTATTCAAAATCCAATTTCTTAAAAGTTCAAACAAATTCAGAAAGTTAAATATTTCTGATTGTAAGACTGGAATTTATTAGAAAGATACAATTATAACTATGCAAATAAATTGATGCATTGCAAGAATGCATCTTAATTCTATTTGCATTATTTCTTAATAAAACTAAATGGACATTGTATAATAGATTTGTACATTTAATATTTGTATAAAATAATATACAAAACAATATAATTTTTTTATTCTCACAAACCTATTTTTATATAATTATTAATAAAGTATTTAATTCGATAAAAGCCGATTAGTTCGATAAAATTTAATGTAAATTGTGTAATGAATACTTTTTGTAACGTGCCAAAGAATTGATATATTTTATGTAATAAAAAAAATTACGATTTTTAAAAAATTAATAAATCAATTAATTGATTCTAATATTATAAGCATTGATAAAGTTAGCAAGAGTCTTCCCTTTGAGTATTCTTCTTCTGATCCTTTTTATAAAACTGACTTATTTTATGTTACTTCTACAATATTTATTATGTTATGATTTTGATCATTTATTATTTGTGTAATAGAATGTAAACACACTCTTCTTTCATATCTTCATAATGATTGGTAGTTTGTAATATTTCAAGAATTATTTTTTTGTCACTAGGAATTTCATTATTACTTTGAAACGATCCAATTGTCGAGTTCGAAAAGTTACTAATAGATATAAAATATAAACAACATGAGACGTATAGGTTAAACGCAAATTTATTTAAATAATTTGAAATGTACACACTTTTACACGGTTTATATAAGTACTTAGTACAAAAAGATGAATATTTTATATTAATACTTGGACTTGATAATGCAGGAAAAACTGTGCGTGTAAAATGAACGATTTTTTTTAAGGTTATATGTCACTCCGTTTTCTTATGGAATTATCTATTTTATTTTGTTTATTTTTTTATTTTAGACGTATTTAGAAGCGGCTAAAACTAAATTTACAAAAAATTATAAAGGTATGAATCCAAGTAAAATAACAACAACCGTTGGATTGAATATTGGAAAAATTGATATCGCTGGAATTCGTTTTAATTTTTGGGATCTTGGAGGACAAGAAGAACTTCAGTCATTATGGGATAAAGTATATAATTATTAATATTATTTTCTAAGTTATATAAACATTAAATAAATTGTTTAATTACGCAGTATTACGCCGAATCACATGCAGTAATTTATATTGTTGATTCATCGGATCGTGATAGGATACCAGATTCTAAAGAAACCTTTGGTAAGTTTCTGATGTATGAAATATATTATAAATATCATTATTATATTGTAATAATATTTTTAATTATCATATCAGAATATATGATTTAAAAGATTGCAATATTATTTGATATTATAGATAGAGTAATATCGTCTGAACATTTGAGAGGAGTACCTCTCTTAGTTTTAGCCAATAAGCAGGATGTTCCAGATTGCATGGGTGTTAGAGAAGTCAAACCAATATTTAATCAAAATGCACATTTAATTGGACGAAGGGATTGTATGGTAATGCCTGTATCAGCCCTTAATGGGTACGTTTAAGTTACTTTCTATTCGTTTCTTTCTTTTTTTTTGTCTTCTTTTCTATACTATGCCGTTATTTTTTACAGTCTATAATATAAAAAATAAATATTGACTAGTATTATGTAAAAAAATAATAAAATTATAATCTATGAATTTTGTGATAAAGAGATGGCGTAGATGAAGGCATCCATTGGCTTGTAGACTGTGTAAAAAGGAATAGCGACATTCGCCCTCCTCGAAGTCAAGATGATAGTTGTTTATCATAATCACAACATTCCTATTTAATTGTTAACTATATATCGCAGACAATATTACAAATCTTTTTTCGTATATGTTATGTTTGTATAAATAAAATAACATTTTTTTAAAAATACAGATATTTTTTTATTAAATTTATTTTTGAACTATAATAACAATATTTCTGGCAATAAAAATTATCAATTTTGTATTTGACAGTATTTTTTTAATTCCTTTTCATTCATAACTCGATTTAATAAAATTTATAGTCGGTCCTTAAAAATACTCGAACGACTAACCTGGTTGGTACTGATATCGAGATAATAATGGAGATAAGAGATAATGCCAACACTTCGTCCGACATTGTATTATAATGGTGATAAAAGTGTACAAAACTGGTTGTGCAGCTGTATTTTGTATGATATATAGCTAATATTTTAGTGTCACATTTCAACTAGAAAACAATTTTTTTTTTGAATTTTCTTTTTGAGTATCATGTGGCCTTATTATGAAACCGAAGACTGGAGCGTTTTACCTCCTGAATTCAATCGAAGGTACGTCTATTTATATTAATGTACAGTCAATCAGTATAAATTTAATACTTAAAATTCACGTTATATCACTTTTTAAATTTTTTCTAAATATATACAGTCAAATAAAATAACTTGAAAAAATATATTCAAAAATCCTATTACATTTTATTATGTCTAATCTCAAAAAAAAAAATCTTATTAAAAATCATATGTATTATCGATGTAACATTTTTATTATTTTTCGATTGAAAAAAAAAAAAAAACATATTATTATTATTATTATTTAGATATTTTTCAATCGAGTAACAATCATGGTATACATATTGTTTTCTAATCTTTGACTAATATATACATTCATACAAGAAATTCTTAACAAAGAATAAACATATACGTATCCATGTACGATTGTGCAATGACACTTATACAATCGCATCGTATAATCAATTGTAAATCGTTCAGCAATTTCGTTCGATAGATGATAAATAAGATAATAATAAACGCGATTATCTTATCATGGAAAAGTATGAGTTAACTATACATTCAAATGTGCAAATTTTACGCGGGATCTGTAGTATTCTGATCATGATATCAGATAGTAAAGTTGTGTCGTTACACTTGATTCAAAACGATAAAGCTTTAAAAGTAATAATTATTAAAAAGAAGGAGGAATAATAAAAGAAAATAAAAAGGGAAATTAAGATAAAGTTTATCATTTGTGAAAGACGACATCATTTGTAAAAATAATATCAACGAAAATATTATCAAATGACGTTGTGTTTGACACGCAATCAAAAAATACAAATATAGAGAGTCTATTATATATTATAGGGGGGAGAGATCAACGTAGATGACAACTACTCCGCCATTTTGATTCTCCTCATACGACTAGAGCGCGCGTAGTGCGGGCGATCTTTCGTCGTGTGCTCTACAGGCTGTTCGCCCGTAGAGACGTACGATTATGAACGACGATTTACGGACCTCGATTATAAACTAAATATTGTTTATCGAAAAGGAAAATTCGTGTAAAATTTACGATACTACCAAGTGAATAACCGTGTACGGTGATTACGATAAGAGAGAAAATATATATACATATATGTGTGTGTGTGTGTGTGAGGTAGATAGATAGAAATAGAGAGAGTGAGTGAGAGAAAGAGAGAGAGAGAGAGAGAGAGAGAGAAAGAGAGAGAGAGAGAGAAAGAAAATCAGGCGCGGCGCACTGTATGCGAAGTGTGTACGAGGGCGCCCGATTCGTGATATCCTACCTGGGAGGCGAGGCATTTCTCTCGCCGTTTTGTCATATACGGAGTTTGCTGCGTGTAGAAAAGTGGCCGACACGACAGCAAACTCGAGGACGCGCGTCTCCGTGTCGTTTCGTTTTCGTACGACGCTCGATCGTGGTTGTGAGAGAACTTATTTCCAGAGTTCATCGTCGATCGGGTACCGTTTTTGACAGTTTCAGAAAGGGGAGGACAAGAAAGAGTGTATACGTGTGCGTGTGCATGAGAGAGAGAGAAAGAGAGAGAATGAGAAAGAAATAGAGAATGAGAGAGAAATAGAGAATGAGAGAAAGAGAGAGAGAGAGAGAGATGCATGGATGGATAGATATAAAGAGAAAGAGAGAGAGAGAGAGAGAGAGAGAGAGAGAGAGAGAGAGATAGTAAGAATGCAACTTAACCCTTTGCCATCGCTGCAGACCTTAATAAATGAGAGGACTATTTTTTTTATGTAACCGGTTTATAAGTACACGTTTTTCAATATGCTGCCAACCTTTGCATCGAGCACGCTTTCGTGGTCAATAGACACGTGAAATTGCGATCGAATAACGTTCAAGGACTCCGATAGTCGATTCCAAGTAACGCGTTTCCTCTTTAGATCGTTTTTCGTGTCGTTTGCCTCCGTGAAACCGGTTATCTTATGTTTACGATACACTTGTCATTTTAATTATATGTAATAGTGGATTTTCAAATCGATTTTTTCTTATCTTTTTCCGTCTGTGTTTTGCGATATGACAGTGTTGTAAGGCTCGATTTTTTTTTCTTTTCTTTTTCTTTTTCTTTTTCTTTTTTTTTTCAGAAGAAATTTTATTGCTATAAATATTTAATGATTTAACTCTTATAAATTTTGTAATCGATTGTTTCTTTTTCTTTTTCCTCTTTTTTTTTTTTTTTTTTTTTTTTTTTTTTGTTCTAATATCATTTTTTGTGCCGTATGTGCATATCAAAATATCACATGGAAAGATATTATAGGAGAGAAATATTAATTCTTTACTGATATATTTTATAAAGCTATTTTTTAAATAACTTTTATATACATACAGTTATTTAAGAAAGTATTATTACTTATATATAATTTAAAATTGTTATTGTTATGGTTTTAAACGAATGAATCATATGATTATGGTTGCGAGAGTTTAGTAGTACATATGATGTTTTCATACGTGTAAACTAATGGTTTTTAATGTCATCCATGTTTTACATTTAATTTTGATAAATTTGAATTAGTGTTTTTTGTTTTGTTTTGGCTGTGCTTGTGATTTTATTCATTAATATTTCTATTTTTAATTTAAAACAAGTTATGGTTGTCATGCTCCATAATATGACTATCGTGTGTCCAATAGGAGGAGAGCAACGTACGTGTACCCTAATCATCACCAATTCATTTTTACTAGTGACGTCTTTCGATTAAATTTCAAAACCAGCCTGTGAAACCATGAATGCCTCAGAACATGGGTAATGTTCCATTTCTAAATCTTCGATAAATGATTTATATTTTTAAGAATTTTAAATTACTTCTTTAAAATTTAATATAATTGGCAATATATACTGTCATAATTGGTACATTTTAAATATCAAAAGCTGTTTTTAAAAGACAGCAAGAGATGGGCTTGTTCTTGAAATTAAATAAATGAGTACAAGTGTCATTGCACAAACAGAAGGTGGACAATAACATTTGTGTGCATATAGTAGGCTGCGTGTGTATTCTTTCAGGTTTAACCCAGCCTTTAACATGGCTTCCATAAAACAAGCTTTCAATGAGGCAGTAGAGAGAGGTAAGTATTAAATTTATATTTACAATGCTTAAGTATATGCATTCAATTTAAAATATTAACTTTATACTTTGCTTATAAGAGGAAGCTTTAAATCATACATTTTTTTTTGATAAGCTGTAATTGCTTTGCTGATGAAGAAATATGATATTCCAAATTATTTTCCTAATTATGTTTGTGTATATTTACATTTATAATTTTATAATTTAGATAAAACGTTCCCCTTATATTTTTTTCTTCTTCCTATGGGTATACGTTCTTTTTTGCATACATGCTTATTATATGCAATGCTTATTCATTGTGGTATTTCATGAGAATGACTATCATATCATCATTGCACTTTAACTCATCATAGAGCTGCTAACACAATGCACTGATGTTACATCTATAATTTAAAAGTTTCAACAGTTAGAATGCCGGCACCAACAAGATTGAGAGACCTAATCAGACAAATAAGAGCAGCTCGAACGGCAGCGGAAGAAAGGACAGTAGTAAACAAGGAATGTGCTTATATTCGTTCAACATTTAGAGAAGAGGATAGTGTTTGGAGATGTCGTAACATCGCAAAACTTTTATACATTCACATGCTTGGGTCAGTAATAAACATTTGTTTCTTTTCCTTTATTTTTTCTGTTTTTCTTTTTTTTGTTTTGTTTTTTGTGTGACAAGATTTACCTATCATACAAAAGATTATTTTAATAACGTTATAAATTATATTTTTAGATATCCAGCACATTTTGGACAATTAGAATGTTTGAAACTTATTGCATCACCCAGGTTCACAGATAAACGTATAGGCTATTTGGGAGCAATGTTACTACTAGATGAACGACAAGATGTTCATTTATTAATAACAAATTGTTTAAAAACGTGAGAACTTTCACATTAAAATAAGACATATTCTATTTATATACAAGATTATAATACTTATTACTGAGTATTAATTTTTTTCATATAGTGATTTAAATAGTTCTACACAGTTCGTAATTGGTTTGGCCCTTTGTACATTGGGTGCTATTGCATCGCCAGAAATGGCAAGGGACCTTGCTTCTGAAGTTGAAAGACTGATGAAATCACCGAATGCATATATTAGAAAAAAAGCTGCATTATGTGCTTTTAGAATTATTAGACGGGTACCAGAATTAATGGAAATGTTCTTACCTGCTACACGAAGTTTAATTACAGAAAAAAATCATGGAGTGTTAATAACTGGCGTTACTCTTATTACTGAAATGTGTGAAAATAGTATTGATACATTGAACCATTTCAAGAAGGTATGTTTATATTCCTAAATATAGACATTACATTCCTAGATATTCTAGAAATATGATGTAGTATAAATGATTAGAAAGAAATAACAATAAGTCAGCTATTAGATACATTTTAGAAAATATAACATTTTTTTTATATATTAATGAACGTTGTTAGAGTAAAATTCACATAAAATTTTTAATGGAAACACTTTCACAATGGAAAAGAATGCAGTCTCATGTTTCAAATAATAAAGATTAAAGTTACAAAAATTTTTATCAATAATTTCATTATATTCGTAAAAAAAATTGTATAATTATGTTATTTTATATATGTATATATATGAGTTAAATTTTCCAAATTGCTTTTATACATTATAATCATCATAATATAAATATCGTTTTATTTTCTTCAGGAATGCGGCCATCGAGAGGTAAAAGCCATATAAGTGTTTAATGTATACTTGCATGTTATGCTTCATACACAGACTTCATTCTTTTCTTTTACTTTACATGGGATTATAGTTATTAATTAGGAGGTTTAAGGTTCTGTTATGCTGCTTGCAATTATACTATTGATTATAAATCAGTCTATATTTAATATATATCTAAATATGTTTTCTTACTATTTCAAATATATATTTTTCATTATTTTCTGGATGAAGCTGTAGGTACACATGTATCTTGTTACTTGCTTTCTAAATATATATATATATAATATTTAGCTGGTTAAGGTGGCGCATTTTAAAACCTGAGAAATTTAAATAATAACAATTATTATTTGGGAAATATAATCCATTGCTATACCAAAAATACAACTCAGGGTTATTCTGAAGTTTATCAAGAATTTGTTTCTCGATCTTCTGGTTGAAATTTAAATATAAGGATTAATATATTCATGTATTTTTAAGTATCAATAAGAGCATGTTACAAACTATTGTTAAATTATTTTTGTTGTTATATATAGTACTATATAGTATATTTATTATTGTTCTCTTTTATTCTTTATAAGCATTAACAACTGAAATATAAGTACTTATACTATATTCTTCTACTTGCACTTTTTTTTTTAATGTGCTTTATTGTTTTGTTGCATCAAGGATAAGTTTTGATTTTTAAAGAACTATGCTATTATTTCAGATTGTGCCAAATCTAGTGAGAATTCTGAAAAATTTAATACTAGCTGGATATTCTCCTGAGCATGATGTATCCGGAGTATCTGATCCATTTTTGCAAGTGAAAATTTTACGTCTTCTTAGAATTTTGGGACGTAACGATGTGGACGCATCCGAGGCAATGAATGATATTCTTGCACAAGTTGCTACAAATACAGAAACCAGTAAAAATGTTGGCAATACAATATTATATGAAACTGTTCTCTCAATAATGGACATTAAATCTGAAAGTGGACTTAGAGTATTAGCGGTTAATATCCTAGGCCGATTTTTATTAAACAATGATAAAAATATTCGTTATGTTGCATTAAATACATTATTGAAAACAGTTTATGTGGATACAAGTGCAGTTCAGAGGCATCGTTCAACAATATTGGTAAGATCATTAAATGATTAATAGAACAATAATAATAATAATAATAATAATAATAATAATAATAATAATAATAATAATAAAATCTCTTGAATTATCTCGCACTTTATCATGTATTTTATTTTTTTATTACAGGAATGTTTAAAAGATCCAGATGTATCAATAAGAAGGAGAGCAATGGAACTGAGTTTTGCGCTTGTTAATTCAAGTAATATTAGAAATATGATGAAAGAATTATTGCTCTTTCTAGAACGTGCAGATCCTGAATTCAAAGCCCAATGTAGTAGCAATATAGTAATGTCTGCGGAAAGATTTGCACCTAATAAACGTTGGCATTTGGAAACATTATTTAAAGTCCTTGTTGCTGTGCGTACACTGTAATAATTATAAATTTATTAATAGAAATTTCAACTCTGATTATGTAGAAAATAATGTAACGGAATAGTTATTAAATTTTTTTTTTATGTATCATAGGCTGGCAATTATGTACGAGATGATGTAGTAGCTTGTACAATTCAATTAATCTCAGAGACGCAATCACAACAAGGTTATGCTGTTAGTGCATTATGGCGTGCATTAGAAAAGGATACATCAGATAAACAACCTTTGGCTCAAGTAGCAACGTGGTGTATTGGAGAATATGGTGATCTTTTACTTTATGGTCCACCATTGGAGGATGCAGATGCACCAATAAACGTTAGCTAGATAACCATATTTTTAAATTGGTAATAGATACATTTAAAACTGTTTCACACTGATCGATTTTTATATATTATAGTTAACAGAAGATGAAATTATTGATGTTTATCAAAGATTATTATGGAGTCCACAAAACACAGTTGTTACAAAACAATATACTTTGTTATCCCTTACAAAATTAAGTACAAGATTTCAAAAAGGAAATGAGTAAGTATTATCTTTGTAAAATTTTCTTTACATTTTTACATGATAATATTTTCATATTCATATAATTTAGATAAACCGGCAAGATTACTGATATAAATCGATATATTATATATTTTTTTATTTTACAGAAAAATTCGGCAGATTATAGATACGTTTGGTAGTAATTTACATATTGAGCTGCAACAAAGAGGCATTGAATTTTCACAGTTGTTTAGAAAATATGATCATTTACGACCTGCATTGCTTGAGAGAATGCCTCCAATGGAGACAGCAAGGCCACAAGCAAATGGTATTATTGGTATGGTGAATGGCGAGCCAGAGCAAGAAGATGAAAAATCAGTAGTATTGGAAACATCTGTTACCCCATCTGATTCAGTATGTATCAAATGGATATCATATAGAAGGTGTTAATAAATTATTGATAAAAATATAATTTATCTTTTACAGAGTGCACTTTTGGATTTGCTCGGAAGTACCGACGTTGGGATGACAATGCCAATAGTTACAACTAAAAATCCACCTCCTCCTGCAACAAGTATAAATAACAACGATCTTTTAGATTTACTTGGTAGTTTGGATATGAATACAGGGGCACCACCTTTAGTATTACCCCAACAATCACAATTAACAACACAGATATTTAATCCTACGAATACGACAAACTTTTTGGTGGATGGCCTACTTAATTCTTCAGCGCAAATTGGTTTGTATTCGTACAAAGAAATATTATCATTCATGATTAATGTAAATGAATATCTAAATTGAATTTATATATAATTATAGAAACTCCAAGTATGATTGTTTTGGATAAATCTGGACTTAAAATAACTTTTAAAATGGAAAGACCGCCAGATATTACAGACTTATTAATTATAAATATGACAGCACATAATTCTACGAATAGTGCATTAAGTGAATTTTTATTTCAAGCCGCAGTTCCTAGGGTAAAAATTAAACTTTATATATATTATCGTTTATATATTACTTTCGTATGTAATAAAATAAATAATGAAAAAATATTTTACATTTTTTAGACATTCCAACTACAGATGCTGCCACCATCAAGTACAGTTATTCCTCCATCAGGCGAAGTTACTCAAGTAATAAGAGTTACAAATATCAATAACGTAAGTTGTTCTTTTTTATATTTATTAATGTCAATTTTTAGAAATATTCAAGTTACTTAGGTATTATCGTAAATATAAATATATATATGTAGAAATAGCTTTTTTGTATATAAAAAGAATGCGTTTTTTCTTGTATAATTATATCTATTAGTTATATATAACTATATATTTGATAATAATTTGTTGAAACTTATTCTGTGTAACTAGGTACCATTAAGAATGAGACTACGAATTTCTTATACTGGATCAGCAGGGCCAATTTTAGAACAAACAGAAGTAAATAATTTTCCCTCATTGGTATCACAGTGACATCTTACAATACAAAAAACAATTGTACATATGCCTGCCTAATAATTAATTAAGTCTGATATAGACCATACACAACCTCTTTATTTTTGAGGTAAAGTGAACATATGCGTTGACAAAAATGTACCAAACATTTCTTTTTATCCATTGAATGATTAATGAACATCAAGCACGTGTAGTGCGAATAGAGTTTATTTTATGGCATGTGCATATCGATATTAATTTTTCTTATTGGAAAAGGACATCCCACCTGCTCACAGGCACAACCCTGTGTTCAATACTAAGCAATATCATAATTATTTCACTTATGTACAGATTACTTATGTATATTACACATTATTAGATATTGTTCGAAATTGTATGTAATATTCTTAAGTTTTCTCTTCTTAAGTATTTTAAAGTATATCATTGGTAGAAGAGCTGTTATAAGTCGAGATAGTTATTGAATATTTTTTTGGTTATATCATTGATATGCATGCATCATACACTTGTAGATAATCAACCTAAAAAAAAAAAAAAACACAAAAAAAAAAATATAAAAAAGACATTAAAATGATGCTTGCTTGAGCAGGTGATACAATATTAATTTCGACAGTTTACAGAGGAACGTCGAGCGTAATCGGTAATAAATGAATAAAGCGGAAAATATGAAAAATAATGTAAAATATCATTCGTATTATGGTGCATGTCTATAAAAAAAAAAAAAAAAAAAATATATCATTGTAAATATTTTCTCTACCAGGACATAATAAGGTAGGAAAATAATATTGGATACAACACTACTCTGTTAATTTGTTAAATTTATGATATTATTATGTCTCTTCATTTAGTTTGCATATCTTAAAGTATTTGGTAAAAATAATAGAATCTCTCCGATCTATCTCTTAATAGTATGAATGAATTATGATTCTCTTAAAAGTGTTGTTGTCCTGTTACTATAATGAACAATTAACCCTTGCTGTAATAATTGATCTTTTCTACTATATTTGTAACAAATGAAAAAACTCGATTGCCTTGTAAATAATAGATAGGTGCAGTCATATAGAAGTGATGAGATTCTTATACAGATGAAATACAAAATGGAATTCTTACAAAATATGAATATAATACAATTATTAGGATTATATTATAGTATTCACTTTTTTGATGTTTTATTTAAAAAAATTTTTGTTGCGATTATACACACGTGGTTGAATATATGCGTTACAATATCCCTCATTTGCTAATAATGTCAGGGATGCAGTGTTTATACAAATTCGAGTGTATTTAGAATATATAGTAACATTGGAGGGCTGAATTCTGGTTGTTATATAACATTGGTTTGATTGCAAACATTTAATTGCTCTATATGGGGGACATAAGTTATTAAAATCACACAATCATAATTTATTGAAACTAAAGAAGAAAAAAAAATCGTTGTTTTTAACAATTAAAATAAAGTTATATACAAAATTTGATTTATAATTGTAAAAACTATATTTAACACTTACAAAGTGATTAAAATCAATGGAATATGAGGAATTGATGACAGTATATAAGAAGTTTTATATGTTGCAAATATGTAATTATTTAACACGTGTAAAAATGTAGTTTAACCGGAATTAATCATGCTCTCGTATGATAGACAAATTAGTTTGCACTATTGAAATTTTTAAATAATTCATTTTGGGTCTGCCTTTTAAAATTATAATATAATTTAAGAATTCATCTGTCAACAATTCACAATATGAGATAACAACTAAAAAATGATAAAAATTTGTTTATACATTTGCACAAAACACATTACATTCCTTATCTAATTTATTCAAATTGTAAAGTTTAGCACTTTGTAATTTAAAAAAAAAACTGGGTATTTATCAATGTCTTCAAAGAATGTATGAAGAAAATTAATCTATTCAAGTAATTTTAGAGGGGGTCTAATTTTTATTTTTTTATCTGTATAAAATATGCTTGCTATAAAATAAAAAGTGCAAGGTCTATAAAAATGTATGATACCTACTTAGGTAATGGCAGTGTGGCAGACAAAAATAATTTCGTACATTAAAAAGATTATTTTTCAGTCTTTTATACATGTAAACTAACAGAAAAATAATGTACTTAATTTTATTAAATTAAATTTAATGTTAGCATGTTACAGTATAGTTTTGTAAGTTTAATAGGCTTAATACATATAGTTAAAAATTTAGCACATCCTTAGTTGATTTTAGTGGAAGGCTTTTTTGATCATGCCAGATTTTCATTAGCATTATGAAATATTGTTAGATATGTTATTAGTATAATTGTACGCGCATTTTAGCTCCGTCCCTTTATATGTTGTGCGATATGAATGTTTGGAGTGCGAAAGCAGAACAGGTGGGTGTGTTTCTGAGTGGCCTTGTCCTAAAGTCTGTGACACAGTATCAGCCCTTCAGTGGGGTGTGCTCTGCCTACTTGTTCTCAATGCTATATTAGTTTTATAAATATGATTATAAATAAATATAAATATGAATATAAATATAAATATAAATATAAATATAAATATAAATATAAATATATATACATATATATATATATATGTATATATATATATATGTGTATGTATATATATATAAATCAATTGTGAAGATATTGGGTAATGATAAAGATGCTGTATATATACTTTCTAGCAAATCAAGGTGTGAAAATAAAATGTATTTTTATTCCACTAAGTCTTTAAAGTATACGTTTCGTATGTTTGTTTTGAAAATTATCTAATTAGAAAGATTATTGAAGAAATAATTACACTTCCTCTATATTTTCTGTAAGTTACATATCATTTTATGTGATAAGAAGATATGAAAAACTAAAACTTGAAAACAGAAAAGTTGTGTATGTAACAAGTATTAATTATAACACACATTGCTTTTATTACAAATACATTTGTTTGGCTTACTTAAAAATTAACTTATTATGAATTAATATAATTGAATAGTGTTCAATGAGAATCTGTCATATTTTTCCCAACTTGATTAAATAATTTGTCTTTAATAATTTGTGCCATTAAACCATGTATAACTTCAATTGTAGTTTTAGAACTATCACGTGTTGCTTTGATAAGTTTTTCAACTGTACTACGATCGTGTGGATCTGTTCCACCTAAAACAAATCCTCGTCCAAGTGCAACTTCCGATTGTTCTAATTTATCAGACAAATCAAATATTTGACCTGTAGTATAATCTGCATTTGTCAATAGACTAGAAGAACTAAGAGTGTTCACCCAATATTTATTCCATAGAGAATCCAACAATCGTTTATCCAATAATGATTTAAAATATGATACTTCTAAAGAATAATATTGTTTACAATGAACACCAAAGTCTTCAATTTTATTTAAAGGTATTGTTTGATATTCTGATGGTTCCTCATTAGCTGGTTTATATCCCTAAATTAAAAATATATTGATATAAATGCATTATTATAAAATACATTAGAATTCATGATTCCATATAATTTTTGCTACACACCTTTGGATAAGTCCTAAATGCTCCTAAGCAAACTTTACCCGCGGAAATAGTTCGTACAGGATCAATTACAATAGCAACAAATGGTTCTTGAAAATTTTGGTTAAGCATTTGCGTAGAAACATCAATACCTGACAACCAACATCCATATCCTGGATGACTATGATACCAGCCAATAGCATTTTCTTGTCTACCAACCTAGAAAAATATTTTAATATATTAGACAAAATATTAGTACCTAATGTAAATGAACGAAAAAATGTTCTCTCAATTTTACTTGTTTTGCAGCTTCTATATATGCAGTCATGTATTCATATGCCTGAGCTTGGGCATTAACTCTTGTTTCTGTCCCTTCAACAGGTAATGCAAAAGAATCCATAACTATCATTGTATTTGCTGCTACCTTTCCAAGCAGAAGGCCCATTACTTCTAATGTTCCACCAGAACGTGCATGCATTACCATTTTTAACAATGCCAATGCTGAGATTTTTATATCTTTGAAAAAATGAGGACTATATTGAGAAAATTCAATAGATTAGTAACATTAAATATGATTCCTATTTATTACAGTCTTCTAAAGATAATAATACTAAAAATATCTATATTAGACATACTCTTTCTCCCATGGCTTAGCCGCTAAAATATCTTGTTGTTCTTGTCTATCATATCTGTAGATTTCATCAACTGCGTTAATTGTTTCAACATTATTTGACATCTCCCAAGTCTTTTGCGCAATAATAGTTTGATCACTGGACGTACTAGCCATTTTTGTTTTCACAAGTAATAGACTATCAAACTATAATTAAAGCAATTAATTATTTTTCACAATTCATTAAAAAATTATCATTAGATTTCATATCTAATTAAATTAATCAAATTTATTATATAATATAAACTATTAGATATTTGTAACAATTTTACTATATTATTAAAATTATAAAATTAATATATATATAAATTTAAAACAATTTACACATATAAATTTCATTACAGTTTATAAGATCTTCTCAATAATAATAAACAATTACTTTTAAATATAACTTAACCTAAACCAAATGCATAGAAATTTTTAACACGAATAAATACACTAACATAAGTTTTCAATTACAAAATAAAATAATTTTCGTATTTCAATGAAAGCTTTTCTTAAATTTACCAACAATAACTTATTTAATAATCTGAATATTATTAAATGAAAAATATAAGTAAAAACAGATTTACTTTAAATACAAGAGCTTCTATCGACATCTATCTACTGTCTACGTCTAGATGTCGTATTTAAATAGTTCTTTAGCAATGATAAAAGTTATTGTCAATAATAATTACAAATTTCACGAATATTTACGAACTCATAAAAATATTATTTAATTATTTTTAGGTCTTAAAACATACCAGAAGTGTAATTATAATAAACGTAAAGTATCCTTTATATTACAAATCATTTTTTATTTTTATATATAATTATTTAAATATAAAAGAGAATATTTGAAATCATGTAGCATCCTAAAAATAATTACAACTTATTGTGTAACAAGAAAATTTATAAATATTTACGATAATTCTATAATTATTCAAATAATCTTTAATGTACACGCAGTACAATAAATTAATATTTCATCAATAGTACATTCGTTTAAACATTGCAAAAATCGTAACGCGCGAGAAACTTAAAATAATATTAATTAAAAATTTCAATACTTAAAAATTTGTATCTCAAGGCTTTGTATAATCTAAACATAAACGTACTTTTTCTTATCTTTGGTAATCATCGAGTTAGCTTTTAGTTTGCACTTCGACGCATGAGCATAGAACTCTCTCTTCTTAAATGTGAACATTTATAAATTAATATTTTCGATAATTTTTTAATAATTTCTAAAGTCTAATATACGCGAAATACAATAAATTTATATTGAAATAGTAGTATATTCGTTTAAAAATTAAAAAGAGATTAAACATTAAATTACTAACCCTTTACATTTTCTAGTAATACTTCCACAAATAAATAGATTGGATATAATAAAATTCTATGGGGAAATATTAAATATATGAATTTGTGATTAAAATCAAGTTTATCGATTATTTGATCGAAAATAATAATTAGTGAATATAAACTTAAATATTATATAGTATTTTTATAAAAGTCAAAATATTAGTTTGTTTTTAAACTGTCTATGAAGTAAAACTCTTTTCCTCTTACTAGATTATATTTTTTCGTGATTTCTCCTGTAAAAGTACTGTAATAATTTTCTTTATCTTATATTGTTACTATAGTAATAATATATAATATATAAAATAAATAAATATAGTTATTATTTACGTAAGAAACGCGTGATTAATTAAGACGATATTTCTTTATCGTTCGTTCAAACTAAACTGAGCCTCGTTGCGGACGATCATAGCGACGGTGCTGCCACCATGATAATACGCCCAAATACTAAATGCTTATTGGACGATTTTCTTTCATTACTATACTTAACTACTCTCAAGTATTATCTCGCTTATCTTTCTCATGTAATACATTATGTATATTTAATAATAATATTAATAAATTCTTATATATATATATATATAATATATACAATTTCATATTATTTCGTATATGAAAATTAATAAAACTGTACAATAACGTAAATTATATGTGTATATATATATATAAAATAATATAATATATATTTGTATATATATATATATATATATATATATATATATATATATATATATATAGCTGATGAAACTTTCGAAATTTACTACTAGATAGTGCTTTCATCATCGCAGATTTTGACTCGATGTATTGTTTCTCTTTAATTTGCTTCAATGTCGTCTTTATACACTCTATGAACAAAACTGACCTGTACGTTTGTGATAGTTTTATAAACATTTTGCACGCGAGTAGTAATAAATTATTAAATTATATTTACATTATATTTATGAAAGAATTTTTAAGAGTTATTGAAAACGGAATCGATACCACACGACGTGAGAGGTTGTTCAAGCCAAATATAGATATGGCATTAATTAGAAGAGCAACTCATGCTGGTAGTTGGTACTCAGATTCTGGTAAGTGTCATTCCAAATTATTGTTTATTTAATAAAAATAACATTTGCATGACAATATAGAAATATTTCTTTTCTTCAATTTTTATGTCATGTAAATTTCATTATTCTATGAAGAGTAATGCTATATTCAATTTTGAAAGTAATACTGTATTCAAAATATGTTTAAAAATATGATGAAATTTTAATGAAACAGGAATATATGAATCATGAGTTATAAATACTAAGTAGAATTTTAGTGAACATTAGTAGTTTTGTCAATAGAATGGAGATTTTGGCAAGATGAAACAATGCCTGAAATTCTAAGGCTGTATGCAGTTCACTTAAATGTTGCAAGCAAGTGCAATATTTTTTAAATGTTTCTTTGTTATCGTATAACATCGTTTGAAATCGTTTGATTTATTCTTAAGAGAATGAAAATCATTATTAAAATATTTTTTTAAATACTTAAAAAAGAAAAAATTAAAAAATCTTTTATTAAATACTTTTATTAAAGTAATAGATCAAAGATTTATCCTAAGCTCGATCATATATTATAAATGTCAAATTAAATGAATTTAAACATTGTTTTTTATAGAACTTAGATTTATTTGTTAAATAAAAGGATTATTAAATAGTGATTTAATAATTTTGATGCACTAATGCAGGTTCAAGGATTATAATCGTTTCAAACGTTACGAAACTCTAACATCCAGGAGAAATGATAAAATGCTACACAATCTGTATAATTATAAAATTATATGGAAAGAATATTATCCATACACAAATCTTTATATATTTCTGAAAAAGAAAGTCCTAAAAGATAATCCCAAAATCTGAATTAGCAATATATGCTGTAGGTTCAGAATTGAATAAGCAACTAGAAGGTTGGCTGGGTGCAGCAGACCTATCTCATGGACCTGCTAGGGCAATCATTGCCCCGTTAGTAACTATAGAATATTATTTCATTAGAATTTTCATTGATTTATCTTTAATGTCAATTGAATTTTTTCAGACACGCAGGCTATAGCTATTGTGGAGGATGTGCTGGTTTTGCATATCGTCAAATTAGTCCAGTAGTTGTGTAAGTTTAATATTTAATCTATCAATTATATAATTATATAAATAAAATATTAATTACAAGATATATAAAATGAGTAATATGTTTTTATGCAGTCGCAAGATATTTATTCTAGGCCCATCTCATTATGTGAGATTGCCAGGATGTGCCCTCTCTTCTGCTTCCATTTATCGAACACCATTATATGATTTACATATTGATCAACAAGGTATAATTTAAAAAATGTATTATAATCATTAACTATTAACTATTATAAAATGTTTATAAAATCAAATCATATTTCTCATTGATTTTTATTCTTTGCATTGTACGATAGTACGGAGAGAACTTGAAGAGACAGGACAGTTTGAATGGATGGATTTGAATACGGATGAAGAGGAACACAGTATCGAAATGCAGTTACCATTTCTAGCTAAAGTTATGGAAGGGTGTGTATAATCAAAGATGTTATATTATAATATATCTTTTGTTGAAAATAGTATGTTTATAATGTAATATTATATATATATTTTGTGATTTAATTTTATTGTTACAGATTTAAAGATTCGTTTACTATAATTCCCATTTTAGTGGGATCTTTAACTCCAGAAAGAGAAGCTCTTTATGGAAGATTACTAGCACCTTACTTGGCTGATCCTCAAACATTATTTGTTGTTTCCTCAGATTTTTGTCATTGGGGACAAAGATTTCGATATACATACTATGATAGATCATGTGGCCCAATTCACAGATCTATCCAAAATCTTGACAAGATGGTAGGTATTAATGTTATTTATAAAGATCAAACATTATTAAATATTTTCCAATCTTAAATAATATCACTTAATTCGCTTCATGTTGTGTTTAGGGTATGGATATAATAGAAACATTAAATCCTACGATGTTTACGGATTATCTTAAAAAATATGGCAATACCATATGTGGCCGTCATCCAATTGGTGTTTTGTTACAGGTAATATATTAAAATTAATTTTTATATTGAAGGATATTAAATTCTTTTTTGTTTTTTTTTATTTATTTATTTATTTATTTATTTATTTATTTTTTTTTTTTAATATTTAGACATTAAATTTAAAAATAATAAGTTATTAATATAATATCTTAATTTCAGGCAATACACAGTTTAAAAGGAAATACTAATGGTCAAAAAATGAATTTAAAATTTTTAAAATATGCTCAAAGTAGTCAATGCAATAACATGAATGATAGCTCAGTTAGTTATGCAAGTGCTTCCTTAGTTCTTGAGTGATGTTATACATTATTTCTTTATGATCAATAACATCCGAGAGTAAAGACATTTGATGAATGTGGTAACTAAATTTAATAAGGATATCAGTCATATTGTAAAAAGTCCAACTATATGAACCATAGGTTAAGATAAAAAAAAAAAAAAAAAAAGAAGAAAAATGAACAAAAAAAAAAAAGAAGAAAAAAAATATTATGGCTGGTACTATTAATCACAAATATGAAAGAGTTACCCTGTGTGCAAAAGAAACTATTTGATTGTTACAACGCAAATGAATGTATACTACTAACAATGTCAAAATGTTTTGTATAAGTGCATTTTCTTTTAATACTTACAAATCGTATTCAGTACTTCCATAATTATTGCAATAAAGGAAGGAGCTTAAGTATTTCTTTGCTTTGGTTGGAAATACAGCCATGTGTAGTTAATTATATAATTATATAATACATAATTTATACATGTATGAAGAGTAAGTATAGCTACTGACAATGAAGAGAAAAATCTTTCACTTTTTGCCTTTAATATTTTACTATTTTAAGCCAGATGTTCAAATTTTACACACAGGTCATATTTTTTTAAAGAGCCTCTATAAAATAATAATTAGATAATAATTTCTTTTTTCGATTAAGATGAAATTCCTACGATTATAAAAAAAAAAAAAAAGAAAAAAGAAAAAAGAAAAAAAGGAAAAAGAAAAAAAAATAAAGAAATTGAAATAAAAATCTATATTACAGAGATATTTAATATAAATTTTGATAAAAGATTAAGTAAAAATCTAAGAGTAAAGATCTAGTCATTTTCAGTCACTATTTTCAATGTTTAAAAATAACTGAATAAAAATGTTCGAAGAGAGAGACTAGTCAACATTTTATTTATTAAATGATTATCAAAAACAAAATATATCTCTTCTATGTCATTAGTAAAGGTGCATATTCTGTGTTACTTCATATATTATTATATGAAAAGAACTGGTATTAACGAACTCCCAGAAAACTTAATACATGTTATATAGTTTTTCAAAACAAAGCAATGGAATGATCTCATATCCTTCCTATCCCATATTTTATTATTTAAGCAAATATGATGACACAAACAGAGTAATTCTTACTTTACTACTCGTTATATAATATATTATAAGAAGGAAAAACGAGGTCGACAAAAAAGCAGTGTTTTGTAACATATAGTTTTTAAATATTCATTTATATAGGTTTATTTTTTATACTCTTACAAACTTCTTTGTATAATTATAAAAATGAAAAAATGTTCTTTAATATTATTGTTTAGTATGTGAACTCACAAAACTCTGCTTAATAATAAAATAGAACATAATGAATAACAACAAAGTAACTTGTTATCTGTAAGACTTCCATAGGAATATATCTATGGAATTGTAAAAGTGATCCTGTACATGTTGCTTTTTCTATCTTTATATACTAAGAATAATAATGTTTATATTTGTATGAAGAATCTGGATTAATCTACACATGTTGTTTCATAGCTGTCTAATAAAATTAAGTCAAGAAAAATATATATTTTTTTTTGTGTTCATAGATACCTAATATATTACAAAGCTGTACAATATATATATACAAAGTATTGTATGAAATAAATTTACCATCTTTTACTAAATCTAATACATTATATCTCATTATTTTTTCTTTCTTTTTAAGAATTTTGTCTTTAAGATATTATATTTACTTGTATATCATATTGTTGATCCAGGCCAATATAGCAATCAGAAATTAAATAAAATGTCAATTTCATTGGCCCTAAAACATAAAAATAATAATATTAAAGTAATAAGTGATCAAGCAAGGATAAAAATTATTAATACATCTGATAATAAAATTAATATTTACCTGTACTATAAGGAGCTTTAAACTGTAATTGATAAATTCTATGTTGATTGTTAACACCGTTAACTCTTTTCAAGGCCCATAATTCCCGTTGTGAAATATCACCTAACACTAAAAACCAGCCTTCATCTTTTCCCTTTTGAAACATGGGACAATGTGCCCTTAATGTATCCGAGTGATTTTTTCTTTTCATCCCAATGACTAATGTGTAATCTTGATCTTGATGAAGGTCAATAACATGATTATAGTTCGTTTGTAATGGTATTTTTTTTTCTGTACCATCCTCCCAATTCCCATGTAACATTAAGTCGATACACAGCATTGGCATTTGTTTGATAACTTGATGTATCTAACAATAAAAATTTGAAATAGAGTTAATAAAGTTTAAATAGAATAGGAAAGAGGAAAAAATATATGAATCTAAATGTATAATATAAATTTACCTGATGTATCTGTTCCTCATGAAATTCTTTACTTAAAGCCTTGGTAAGTCGATTATAATTATTAATCGTAGTAGCACATAATACTGGAAGAGGTGCCGGCAAAGAAGAGAATAAAGGCAAATGTTCCTTATTTATATGAGGTAAAGTAATGACTGCAGGCTCATCGATCCATCTAGCTTGTATTATCATTTGTAACAATTGCATTATTCTAAGTGTACTTGCTAACCAACCCTTCTCTGCTGCGATATCTATCATCGCCTGAGAATGACAATGTATAATAATTAAAAAAATATTATTTATCTAAATATTTTCTTTTACTGTTTTCGATACATACTTGAATTATCCTAATAGCTTGATCAAGGACTGATTTTAAATCAGTAATATAATCCGTGCATGGAAGTGGAAGTCGAGAAAAATGTGCTTGAAGCAAAAGATAAGCCTTTGTATTAGGAGAATCATATGTATATTGATCAACTTGATAGCGGCACATTTTTGCCAAATCCCTGTTAAATATGTTTAATTAGTTATATTCCTATTGTGTAAAAAATAACATGTATTATACTACATTTATACGTACTCATTCAGTAATTCTTCATTGTGTCTAACTGGAAGTTCATTATATTCACATGAATTACATAAGATTTTCAAATATTCATGTAATGCAAGATCTTCTATTAATGCTTGTTGGAACATTAACATAGTAAGATGTGATAAGTAATAAAAGGATGCTATTTTGCCCATTGAAAGAGGAAATAGAATATTATCTTCCTACAATCAAATAACAATCAAATTGATTCAAATGATGTGGACATGAATGAAGTAACATAAAAAATATGAACATCAATACTTACTTCATTGTAATCTATACAATGTGAATCTAATAATACTTTCACTGTGGTGTCCACTAAAGTTGACAAATATTGATTAATTGTAAGAGGTTCTAAAGTATCCAAATTATAATATTTTGGATTTTTCATTAATCTTCTGAAGAAATATGTCCATGTTAAATAATCAAGAAATTCTTGCTTATTTTTTATTGTTCCAGCTACGATTTCAGCATTTATATGGTCTGGCAATACTGCTAACAAACTGGACTCAACAGGGAATGGTTCATACAAAAATTTCTTGTAAAAATTTTTCTTTAAATCGTGTACGAGGACAACAGCTACACCCGAATCATCAAATTGAGGTCTTCCAGCTCTTCCCATCATTTGTAACACATCCGTTATTGGCATATCCACATATCGTTTTGTTTTACCATCATAATATTCCGTTCCTTTTATTACAACCAAATGAGCAGGAAAATTAACACCCCAGGCCAATGTTGCTGTCGTAATTAATACCTGTATTTTATTATTGACAAATAATTCTTCAACTGTTTGCCTATCTTTATCATGTAATCCGGCGTGGTGAAGGCCAATTCCAAAAGCAAGAGTAAGCTTTAAATTTGAATCCTTAATATTTTCTAAAATATTTTCCATTTCTTCTTCAGGCATATGTAACCACTGTTTAGGATTATCTTCTGCTGCAAGATAAGCAATCAAATCTAATGCGGTTAAACGCGTTTGCCTACGGGAAGATACAAAAACAAGGGATGGACTAGAAGGTGCATGATGTCTTATTGCTTGAAAAGTTGGTCTATTCATTGTTGCCATACGTGGGCAATAATGTTTGCCTGGAAATCCATTAATATGAACCTCTAATGGTACAGGCCTAACAGACGAGCGAAAATTGTAAAGACCCATTTCTTTTATTCCCAGCCAGTTAGCTAGATCAATTGCATTGGCCAATGCCGTAGAAAGGCCGACAATTCTCAATTTCCTTGAAGTATGAGAAGAAATAAAATTTGTTCTTGAAACAATGACTTCCAATACTGGTCCACGGTCTTCTCCTAATAAATGAATTTCATCTATAACTATCAATCCTACTTTCTGAACATAACTTCTTGTTTGCCAGCTTCTACTAATGCCATCCCATTTTTCAGGAGTCGTGATTATGACGCTAGCATTTGCAATAATTTTGATGTCAGGAGTTATGTCCCCTGTTAATTCTACCACTTTTTTCCCCAGCTGTTCTTCAAGCCTTACTTTCCAATCATGCATTCTCTCTCGAACCAAAGCTTTCAATGGTGCAATGTATACAACTTTTTGACCAGGATATTGTTTAAAAACTCTAAACATAGCTATTTCTGCAGCAATTGTTTTACCGGAACCCGTTGGTGCTCCAAGGAGAACATTGTTATCCGTGTGATAGAGACAATGAAATATTTGTGTTTGAATTGGATTAAAGTGAGAAAATCTATATAATTTTTCGAAAGATGAGTCTTTCAGTGCTGTTACAGATAATGGTCGTAATTCTAATAAAACGGTATGCGGTGGATGAATATCTGGTAAAATTAAATCATGAAATGTTAAAGACAACATATTCTCACATCCAAGCCAATGATCGCTCGTTGCTTTTACCAAATATTGATTAGGCAATGGCTCACACAATGGTATAGTCATTACAATTTCTTGTTCAAGATTTTTACAAACCATTTTTTTGGTCAAAATAAAATACTCATGATGATATATATAATTATTGTCTGGATCTTCAATCCATATCCAAAATGCTTCAGAATTTTTTCCATGAACTGCATCATTCCATCGAAACTGAGGAGTAATTTGTAAGCGTATTCTTAAAATGGTACGCGTAATAGGTTGTAAGATAGATTCCATTTTCAGTGCTGGAAACTCGCTACAGCATTTTTTCACTAATGCAGCTACTTTTTGATTATTCAAAATGATTCCAATTTCCTTAACATCCATATCTATTAATTTATTTATTGTAATATCTCGTTCTTCTATTTTCTTAATAATTTCTGCTGATATACAAGAAAATTGCCGTAACGGACTCATATAATCCCATTGTTGCAGTTCAAGCATTCTTGCCATCTCTAATAAACGGCTTGCCATTATTGCATTATTTTGTCTTAGCATAATTTCAAATAATGCTCTGCATATACGCACAGCATTTTGCGTGATATATGCTAAATCTGATGTCAAAGAAAATGATTCAACCCATCCTCTTGATAGATAAGTTTGTATCAAAATATTTACTTTGCCATAAATATTTTCTGCTCCGCCTTTCGGTACAACTTCACAGAATTCTTGACACAAATGTTCTAATTCTTCAATCTCATCATCCCTCACTTTAAGTTGTTCAAATTCTTGGGAACGTGATATCATTGCAAGTATATCTGCTTCGGTCATGACATTCTCTGATAATTCATTAAAAATCTCAACTGTATCATATTTAAGATAATAATGACTTGCAATACGTCCTAAATCTGTAGTGTGAACATCACCAGTTTGTATACTATATCGAATCATTTTAGCTTTATCCAGTGCTTTTGCTGCTGCATCAATTAATTCTTTTCGTTTTTGTTCCAAGTTCGGATCGTCTACAATAGTTGAATATGATATACCATATTGCAAACAATTTAACTTCATTCGTACAAAAAGATATGTGTAACTTAACCATTCAACAGCTTCCTCTATATTCGATATTGTTCCCAATGCAATCTCTGCATTTAAATTATCCGCTAGATAAGTTATAAAACTACTTTCGATCGGTATCTGATTAGTTAGAAGCGACAAATAATGTGATAATTTATTATGAGTCGTAATTATGACAGCATGACCAGATGTGTCAAATTGTGGTCTACCGGCACGACCAAAAATTTGCAAAACATCAAGTATACTTAAATCAATATAAGTACCATGTTTAGAATCATATATTTCTGTTCCTCTTATAATGACAGCATGTGCAGGTAAATTTACACCCCAGGCAAGGGTAGACGTACAAACCAATACTTTTATTAAGCCTTTAGAAAAATATTTTTCAACCAGATTTCTATCTGAACGTAACATGCCTGCATGATGAACTGATAACCCACTGTTAAACAAATCAGAAAGGTATTTATTTCGTGATTTACTGAATGCTTTACCTGCAAGTTTTTCTTGCTCCTTTGATAAGAATAATTTTTGTGTTTCATTTTTTATTGCTAAGTTCCTGATTACAGTGGCCGTTCTAACGGTGGCATTACGAGCATGTACAAAGACCATAACTTGATGTCCTTCACGAACCATATCAATAACTTTATCGTAACATACTTCATCCATATGTCCTATTTGTACAATTGGTCTCTGTGCTTTTATTCCAATGAATGTTTGACTCAAAGGAACAGGACGAAATCGATGATCAAAATAAAACAAACCTTTGTAAGGATTTACTCTCAGAAATCTTGCAACATCCACATAATTTGGTAATGTTGCTGAAAGTCCAACTATACGAATCATACTTTGGGATGTCTCTACTTGTCTCAATGTTCTAGCAACTATTGCTTCAACTACAGGGCCTCTATCGCCGTGCAGTAAATGAACTTCATCTATAATCAGTAGCTTCACAATACTTGTAAGAGCAATATCTCTTGTACCTTTCCTTGTTACAATATCCCATTTTTCAGGGGTTGTTACTATCATATGAGTTTGTTGAATCTCTAGTTTTGTTAATTGCATATCACCAGTCAATTCACGTACAGATATACCGAGACGATTTAGTCTTTTGCTAAAATTAGCAGTCATTTCTGCTGCTAATGCTTTCATTGGCGCTATATAAATAATTTTGAATTGATTTTGTGTAACATCTTGTGTCATATGTTGCCTTATTTCATGAATTATACTTAACATGGCAACATTAGTTTTACCTGCTCCGGTGGGAGCACAAATTAATAAATTTTCATTTGTGTTATATGCTACATTAAATACTATACTTTGTATTCGATTTAATGATGTTATGCCAGTAAAAGCAATTTGTCCAATTTCATCCAAAGAAGAAATCATAACAGGATCAATTTGAATATCAATGGTTTGTAAATTTGGAATAGGTATATGAATTTCTTCTCCTAATTGTGTGTTTTTTATCTGTACATTTTCTGGTAACATAACTTTTTGTCCTGAAATTAAGCCTGCCGAACTTTCAATAATTGCTTTAGAATCAAATACAAATGGAAAGTTTTCTCTTCTTTCTGAAACTACATTTCTTTTGGGAAAAATCGGAGTAGCCATTGCTGTTAATGCTTCTTTTCTTTTTAAACGTAATTCGATTGGATCAATCATAATGTCTTCTTCATCATTTTTTCCATCTCTTTTACTCGAAATCTTATTAAATTTCTTTTCTTCTTTACGCACTTGCTTCAGCAATTGTTTCTCTTCTTCAGATTGTACGGTTACTTTACCACTAATCACCGGTCCTTGAGCGGATTGTAGTGGCTTTAATGGTTTTTGTGTACCATAAAAACTTATGATAGTCTTTTTATGCTCAATAATATACTGTATGAATTCAATGTGTTCATAACCTAATAAATCGAATAATTCATTTTCAATGTTTTCAGAATTTACCAATTTCGATACTATTACTAAACCAAAATTGTCCAAAGTCATTTCTGTTGAATATTTCTTATAACAATTTTTTAAACCTTTTATAAATACTGATTTGTTAAATTGCAATGAATACTGAAATAACAATTACAGATATAAATTTTATAGATTTATCTTAACATTTAATAAATAATTTAATATTTATTTTACATAAAATATATTAAAAATACCTCATCTTTGTTTGGTTGAGGAATTTTTGTTTCATAAGCCATGGTAAATGATTCAGTATGTTGTCCTAAATTTGTCATATTACGAAGCCTACCAGTATCAGGCCAAAGTACTTTTGCTGAATTATAAGAAAGTTTTGATCCAAAATAATTCATCTTAGGACTATTAGAATTTGAAGTCTTGTTGGTTAATTTAATCAAATGTGTAAGTGTATCTTGATCTAATTTTTCACGAATATCTCCAATTATCTAATCATAAATAAATAAATGATTTGAATTGTCATATTTTAAAAAATTATATCAAATTATAAAAGCAACAGAAATAAAAGAATACTGATAATATATAAAGAATTATACCTGCATAATATTATCTATATCTTTTTTTGTTAAATTACTCGCCAAATGACGTAAAAGTTCCAATTGTTTTTGAGATATACAATCTGAATCTATCAGTAGACACAGAGTAAATAAAGCAAATTCATTAATAACATCAGCCGTTTGATTATCTATAAAAAGAAAAGCAGATAGATAAATGTAATCGGTTTAATTTATGATATAATTAATGGATTTAAATTATTAAAATTTATTACTTACTAAAAATCTTCTTAGCAATGTTATGTAATTTATTAAGTGAAGGTAAGATTATGTCTGGGGCAGTTTTACATATTTCAAACCAATTTGAACCGCTGTAACTATAAAAGTATAAAAATATTATATATATATATATATATATATATATATACTTATACACATAGATATATATACTTATATACATAAATTTTATCTTACTTTTTTAATTTATTCGTTTGTTCTTCTCGCTTTTTTATTAAATCATTAGGAGCAAGATCTAATAATTTTTTTGTACGATCCAAATTAGTGAACATTCGCAATGTACGTGTGATACGTGGTAATTCAGGCATCTTGATTTCTTAGATAGTAGAGAATCAAAACTGTAAATTATAGAAAGAAAACAATTAATATACCTTTGATTTATGAATAGTTCATTGAAATATTAATCAATTAAAGTCATACAACAAAAATAATTTGCTTTTTAACTGCCAAATAAAACAAAAGAAATGAATATGAGGTTTTATAAAGTATTAAAAAACAATAAACTATCAAAAATCAAATTAAGTCTTAAAATATTGAAATTATATTAGATTAATTATATCGAAGATATATATGTATGAACATATAATTTGTAATATATGAGTTTAAAAGAAAAAATTTACGCGTATATTTCATATGCATAAATAATTTGAATTTTTTTACTTGGAAATGATATGCCGATGTTTTAAAAAAATTTCATGAAATAATGTTAGGTACGTTCCCGACAAGAATAAAACGTTTACCACGATTGAAACGTTCTCAAACGAAGATTTATAGAATATAAAATAAATATTTCATTTTGTGAAGAATTAAATATTAACAATTTTCTTCAAAAATAATCGGATCTTACAAATGCGAAACGTTGTGCAATATGTTGAAAATTCAGTTCACTTGTCACCAGTTAAAGTTACCGGGATTCCTACCTCTCCGCTGATAAAGATTTTTAAATAAAAAAACATAGTATTATTGAGTTATATTTAGATATTTAAAAAAAAAACAATCTATACTGCCTTTATAATTACACTTGTTTAACGCTATTATAATCGAAGTGATTCGAAGGGAATTAATTATTGGATTGACATTAAGACAAATTTTTATGAAATTGTAGCGATCATTTTGCGACTGTTACGCCTCTTCTGGCTAGACACATAACTAACATGCCTCAGCGCCACCAAACACACACGTGGGAAATCAATCAAACAAAATGGAGAGACAATAAAGACGCCGAAAACAAAGGAGAAAACAATGACGCTGGGAACAAAAAAGAAATCATTCATTCTTTCTTTGCTTTTTTTTTTGAGTCTACAGCCATAGTTGCTGATTTGATTACTGTGTACCTGAGTTAGTTAAAGTTAAATAAATATATCACAATTATTATTTAATGTGCAAAGTTTCTTTCTTCATAGTAGATTGTTTAACCCATAAATTCTATCAATCAGAGACATCTACGATAAACATATAGAAATTTTGCAATTACAGAGTGCCAATACAGAGCCATCTATAATAAGTTTCATAAAATTCCTCCTAAACAAAGTTGTCAAACATAATTTTAAATATGATTTCATTTGTTCCAGTTATTGGTGGTAGATATGAAGATAATAATATAAATTTTTTCTGTTAATCCGCGATAAAGATAAAGATAATAATCTACATTTTTCGAAATGGATTTTAAAAGTTCACACGTTACATATTTCGTATGTGGTTCCCCTAAGTTACCTTTCGTGACAGATTGGTTATTAAAAAAAGTATATATATAAAATGATACTAGATTTACGTATCGTTTTTATATTTTTAATAACAAATATCGTTTGTTTCGCATATGATTGTTTCTTACAAAATGATAATTATAGATGCAGACTAGGATCAAAAACCCCTTACAGATTTATAGGTTATCAACATGATACACCTATCGAATATTCAGGTATATATTTTTTTTTTTTAATTAATTGATAGTAATTAATAATATGTTCAATATGTACTTTATTTTGTGTTTTATTTCTTTCAGGATGTAAACCAAAAAAGATTTGGTTGATCTTAAGACATGGCACAAGATATCCTGGAAAGAAAAATGTACCTCATATGATAAAGAATTTGCCAGAATTGCAGAAAATTATATTAAATAATTATAAAATGAATAAAACCAATTTATCTCATGATACTATAATTAAATTAAGTAATTGGAAGTTAAGATTCACAAAGAATGATATGATGAATCTTGCAAAGGAAGGAGAGAATGAAATGATCGATCTTGGTGAGAGATATCAATCTAGATTTCCTAATATTATGCCAGAAATATATAATAAAAGAACTTATAAGGTATTCATATTATATACTATATATATTTTTTACTTCTACAAGTTATATTTAATATATTATATATTCAATTATATCATTTATAGCTCAAATATACTGCAACACAAAGAACCGAAGAAAGTGCTAAACACTTTGCTGTTGGTTTATTTGGTTGGCAAAATAGTCAAAATGTTGAATATCCTAAACCAAAGCATAAAGATCCTATTCTAAGGGTAATTTTAATTATAGAATATATATATCTATATATATATATATATTTCCCTTATTGGGTGTAGATATAAAAAAACATTTCACTTCATTTTTTAGTTTTATAAACGTTGTACTCGTTGGAGTAATGAAGTTTCGAAAAATAAATCTGCGCACATTGAGAAAGAAAGATTTTTGAAAAGTGAACTTTTGACAACTACAGTGAAAAGTGTTTCAAAAAGAATCGGTCATCAAATCAATTATGGTTTGCATTTAATCATTACTGTGTTACGGTTCTATTATTTTCTAATATTCATTCTTAATGTTCAATAGATATCATTGATTTAATTGTACTTTTGTGAAATGTTTGTGATAATAATTTTTTAAATTGGCTATATATATTTATTTTGAATAGCACGATAATTTAGATGAAAAATATTACAAATTTGATGTTTCAGACACTTTAGATTTGATTTATGCTATGTGTGCTTTTGAAACTGCATGGTACAAGGATGAAGATTCACCTTGGTGCGAATTATTATCATTGGATGATTTCAAGGTATAAACAATAGAATGCATATTTATAATTTATATTAATATAATTTTTTTAAGAACATATTAATATAAATATAAATATTCGTAGGTTCTTGAATTTGCAAATGATATAGAATATTATTGGATCGATGGATATGGATACAAGATCACTTATGAACAAGCATGTGTAGTTTTGTTGGATATTTTTAACTTCTTCTCGTAAGAATTATATATAAAATATAATATCAGTATTATTTTATATAATATTTTATAATTGATATCATTATTTAAAGGGAAGACAACGAAAGATTAGCATCAATATATTTTACGCATTCTGGAACTATCCTTAAGTTTTTAGCAAGATTAGGAGTAGCACGGGATAAAATTCCATTAACGCACGATTCATTTCGATTACACGTAGATAATAGAGCTTGGAGAACAACGTACATCGATGCTTTTGCATCAAACATAGCTTTTGTTTTGTACGAGTAAGTATGACTCCGTCATAATCATTCTCGTATTCTTCATACATATAAAAACAATCTCATTTATTTTAGTTGTGAATCACAAGGACCTAGTATTCTTTTTATGCATCAAGAACGTGTTGTATATTTGCCAAATTGTCCAAAGAATATGCCATGTCCATTGTCAACAATGAAAGATTTATATCCGAGTAACGAGGAAGATTGTCAATTTGATGTTATGTGTAATTTGTATGAAAACGACACGTCATATATCGATGAAGACGACATATGATGGCGTCATTCGGACGGACTCGGATAATAATTAGAATTTTAAAAAGAAATTTTATTCCTATACGTATAAATAAAAGCAAATTTTAATCGGCATCTCTCGTATCAAGTTCTTCTTAATTTCCAATTATAGCCTTTGAGTTCGTTTTATTGTAAAATTACGCTTTTGCAATGTGTAGGATAGGGTAAGTAAATAAAAAAGAAAAAAAAAATAAATAAAGAGAAAAAAGAAAGAAAGAAAAAAGGAAAAAAAAAGAGCAAATAAGAAAAAAAAAGAGAAGAGAAGAAAAAAGAAAAAAAGGAAGCAGCGAAGCATTTGATAAGGGTATAGGAGCCAGTACACGCGAAGCCAGTGATTTGCGGGTGATCCCATGGGTCCGAGAGACGTACTGGCCGATAAAATAAATCGTTGTTCTCTCCCGAGAATGAAAGGCAGGAGGACAAGGTTTGGCCTCGTGGATACCTCGAACAATATCGTTAGTATATTCGTGCTTTGCCGCGTTTGCTCGGAAACGCGGTACCACAGTTCTCAGTTCTTGGATGAACGGAATTTATGATACGCCGCACATTTATATTCCCACGCCTCCCATAAATTTTACTTTACGCGCGTGTAAGTGGCTCCACTTTTGTTCATAGATTCCTACGACTGTCAGATTTATGTCCTCGTACGTGCTAGGATTCGATGCTTCCTCGAAGGAACACATAGACGTTCTTCAGGATGGTAAGCAGTTCAACCCTTGGCCATCGAATAAGAGCGGGAAGGGAAAGGAATGGAGATGATGGTGAATGAGATGGGGAGGTAGAAGGAGACGACAAGGAAAGAAGTTAATGTTCCGAGTGATAATAAAAAAAAAAAACGCTCGTTTACGTGAATTCCCGTTCATTTTTTTTTTTTTCGTTCTTTTTCTTCAAGCATAATTCGGGCCCCTCATTAAAATAAAAAAAAATAAAAATAAATAAAAAAAGAAATTATCCTTAACGTGAGAATAACAAGACGTTGGCTAGTTATTAAAGGGCATAAGAAGTAAATTATTTTGCATTTGTTTACGCAGAGTAATAAATAAAATTGGTGATATTTTTTTTATTATTTTCTTTTCTTTTTCCCTTTTACCTTTTTTTTTTTTCTTTTTTTTTTTCCATTTTCCGAGTTAGAACGAGCAAGACTCATAAGATCTCGTGACATTCTATCAAAAGTGTATAATCAAAGAGTCGATTTCATTTACTACAAATTCGTGGGCTCGAGAAGAGAAGAAAAAGAAAAGAAAAAAAAATGTAGGAGTGGTCTCTCATTAGAGAAGAGTTTTCTAGAAAAAGTAAAGGGTTTCGAACGATAATACGAAAGGAGAAATTATTTTAATACTGCGACATTACGTGCACGACCCAATTTTGCAAAATTAAATTCCCTTACGTAGTACGTAGGTGAAGCCACGTGGTAACCGCATTCACGGAATGCTTTGACGTAGATGACGAAGCATCCAAAGTGCCAGAGCACATGAGGATAGGAGGAAGGGAAGGGGTTAAGGATGGGGGGACGGAGAAAAGATAAATAGGGGAAAACATCTAATTAATAAAAAAAGGATTATTAAACTCGAAAGAAAGTTTGTTGAAAATTGCGAATTCGTTTTTTCTTTTTTTCTTTTGCCTTCATCGACAAAGGACACGAGAGAAGTCGATTTTGTCGGTTCGTAAGATTTGTTTCGGGATAATTTTGACGAAGAAAAGACGAGAGAAAGAGAAAGGAAAGAAAAAAGAAAAAAAATAAAAAAAGAAGGAACGATCATACGTTCGTTCCTTCCTTTTCTTTTTCTTGTACATTTTCTTTTTTCTTTTCCCTTATTTTTTTTTCTTTCTTTTTTTTCTTTTTTTTTTTTTTTTTTTTTTTTTTACAATAGTTTCTTTCATCCAATTTCGGAAGATAATCGAACTAAGTAAAACCGATAAGTTTCTGACAATTCGATTGGCTTATCGTCGATGAAATTTGCTTGGACGCATTCGGAGGCCGACCATAAATGCCTTCGACTCGAACGAGCAGCCGTTTATCTCGCGTGACGGAGCTCAAAATGCATATTGCATCCGGCGTTAATGCATAGAATAGAGAGGGGCAGGGGAGGGGAGGGGGTGGGTGGTGAGATAATCGATATGGTGCTCGGCAACGCTCTTGTTGATCTTGTTGTTTCGTGAAGAGTCGCTTAGAGAGAGAGAGAGAGAGAGAGAGAGAGAGAGAGAGAGAGAGAGAGAGAGAAAGAGAGAGAGAGAGAGAGCACAAAGTCGAACGGACTAATAAACGAGATTAAAAATGAGCGATTGTTCTCTATTCCTATCGTTTCCTTTCGTTGGATTTCGTTGCGTTTCGTTTCGTTTCGTTCTTTTATCATCGAAGAACGTTTGCAAGGGCGTTTCTTGGTCTCCTAATATAATCGATGGCGATTCGAATTCGATGCCTGGCTTAGTTATCAAGCATGCACAAAGCGTTCGGATTCTAGAACGCTTGATTAACCATAGTTTAGCATTGAATTGGCGCGTACTACAACAGCATAGGGCACGTAAAGTAAACGCGTCTACCCCTGCCGATGTTCAGTAGAGACTGCCGTTACGCTCTCGGCATCGTCCTTGCGATGTTTGTCATAGGAAACCACACACAATGGTCCGTCACACCGTTGTCGTATGGCTGACCATAGTTGACATATACCACTACTCCCTTATATACTATGCATAAACAGACATGCACCGAAGAATTGGCCTGGTTGTATTCCAACAACGTTTCGTATGTTTTCTCTCGATTTTAGGAGGATCGATCAACCGATCGATCGATCAAACAATCAATCAATCGATCAATCAATCACGTATAATTCTTAATTCAAGGTAATTATCGTCTACGATCAATTATTTCAGAAATCTTAATAATTAACTCGAGATATTCAAATTTTCGTAAATGAATGAATGGTACATACGAAAACAAAACTTTAGACGACATTATCCTAATTCCATCGAAAGAGTTAAAACGATTTAAATGTAGATTTGATTTAAACGATACCTTGTTATTTTATTCAAATGACAAATGCAATGTCTCTTGCAATTAAAAGATTTAATTAATATGCTAAAAGGAGGAAGAAAGATACAGAGATGGACAACATTAAATCGTAAACTTTCATCATCCATGAAGTCGGCAAACGTAAAGTCTGTTTATCATTTACCTTCTCTCTCTCTCTCTTTCTCTCTCTCTTTCTCTCGTTTTCTCTAAAAAGATGGGATGATGGAATACTCGCAATAATTATTGTCACGAAGAACGTGCCCAGAGTCCGGTAACATCCTCGTCCTGTGCTAATTAGCACGAGTCGACGTTTCTCATTTTGCTGAGGCAATTGGCGAGGCAGATAGAGAGCTTGGGAATCCTTTTGATGCTAACTGAAATACAAAAAGGGACGTTGGTCCAGTTAGGTGAAGCTTGAAGAAATGTTTCGGACGAGAGAGAGAGAGAGAGAGAGAAAGAGAAAGAGAAAAGATCAACAACTAAAAGAGAGATCAAGTTCAATTAAAAAAAAATATAAATAAAAAAAGGAAAATAAATAAATAATTAAAAAAGAAAAGTTAAAACTTTTGTAATTAGGGTAATACTAAAATTGATGGCCCTACTTTTAATTAAAGATTCAGTACATTGTAAGCTTAATCGACCGAAGAAAAAAAATATAAATTACTTATGAAAGTAAATACACTTGAGGAATTATAATATCAAGATAAAATTAAAAAGTAATTTTAAATTTGTTAAAACAAAAAAAAAAAGAAAAGAAAAAAAAAATAATAATAATGAAAAAGAAACAGAAAAATTGTTTCTCATTCAAAAAGTCAAATGAGATAAATCCCTGATTTGGAATGTCATGGCTCAAGTAAAACAAAGAAAAAAAACCGAGTTTTCGAACAGGAAGAAAAATTATTTTTTTTTTCTCGTATAAAACTTCTCCGCGAAGATCACATAAATCTAAAAATGTTAAACATCCTCCATGAAACCACTTATCATCACGTCACATTTCTGTTCCTTATATCCAACGCATTCATTATCTATTTCCTCAAAATTTTCTTCGAATTCTTGAATTAGAAAATCTAAAAAATTTTCTTTCCAAGACGCATTAATCTTCTTTAAAGGAAACGTTTTTACATTTGCATTTAGATTTCGATCGGAATTTTTATCATGAATTGTTAATTTCATCATTTGGAACGTTTTCAAACAGTTTTCTAATTGAACATCGAATTACAATTGTACGACGACGTATTGAGATATTAGTTATTAATTTTATTCGACATCATGACTGTATTACTTATTTCAAATTGAAAGAGACATTGTTATTAATTGCTTGAAAAATTTCTTTTCCCTTAAACATCGATAATAGATTAAATATAAATCGGTAAATATTATTTTAAACTTTTTCTTTCTTTTTTTCTTTTTTTTTTTTTCATTACGTAAATATATGCAAATCGTTGTTAATAGGTTCTTTACAATATACGTAGTATAACTGCATATACATCGTGGTTTACTAGATGGTACACGATGACGTAGAAATGGGTCGAGTGAGCGTCGCAAAACCCCGTAAGCTTTGATGCAAAGGACCGAAGGGCTTTTGCCACGAGCTCATTCTACGAACTTGAATCGCCCTTACGATATACCATTTCTCTATCGATTCTCTTTGTATTTATTTATTCGGAAAAAATATCTGAAATTGTGGTTGTCCCCTTCATATTTCATTTTACTTTTTCACGATTTTATCCAACATTTTAGTTCTCTTCTTTTCTTTCCTTTTACGGATCGACCATCAATGGACTCTTTTCTAATATTTTTCTATCAATGTATTTTGTTGTTCATTTTTAACATTTTCCTCTTGCTTTTCGATGGATAAGCTGTCCAATTTGTTTCTTATATTTTCTACTCTTTTTATATATATATATATATATATATATATATATATATATATTTATCCAATATGTATGTATGTATGTTTATATTGTCAATTGTCACAACCCCCTACGTACATACACATACATATATATACAGGATGATTTTTATTAAGAAATCGAATTATCTAACATTTTTAATCGAGTATATATTGATATGATTTAATGAATTAATCGAGTGATACAATAATTAGGTATTTCGATTTAAAATAAAACAAAAAAAAATAAAAAAATAAAAAAATAAAAAAGAATTAAATCCTGTATATAAATATATTATCTTTATATATTTTACATTTCTATGTGATTAAATTTTTCACAGCTTTTATGAGGGTTCATTTATATGAAAGATTTTCATCAGAAATAGTACATCCGAATCGTCGGTGTAAGCACTCTATTCCAATAGATTTAACATCGATATCTTCGCATTATCGATAAGTATGATATGAAAGAATGTTAATGCGTATAGATATCCTACGTATAAACGTCTCTATTATGCCGCGATTCCAAGTAAAATATAATATATATATATATATATATATATATATATATATCATCGATTATCGAACCTATCAACTTTGCTTTACCTTTATTCTTTCTTTATTTCTACGATTCTCTTTGCTTTTCGTGAAATATATAGACGGTATTATTACTACTGATATCGTATCTGAAACTCTCCTATATACTTTATAATACCTCCCAATCTTACCGATTTCATACACCGTTCACGATATGCTATATATATATATATATATATATATATATATATATGCACACACACACACACACACACACACATATATATATATTTATATATATATGTAATACTTAGGTAGTGCTGAGAGATCAAGCGGATATACAGAGTCGGATTTTATTCAGTCGGCCTGCTTCCCTTCGAAGCGTTCGCGGCGAGCATCGAGCAATTTATTTTCAATGGGAAGCTTCGACGATCTAAACTCCGGCTATAAAACAGAAGTGGAAAAGTGGCGATGGTTCGAGTCTGGAAATCGAATAGTGTTTCCTCACTCTCTCTCTCTCTCTCTTTCTCTTTCTCTTTCTCTTTCTCTCTCTTTTTCTTTTTTTCTCTTTATTGCGTGTCTCTGAGTATACACATACACTCATACATATAAATATATAACGATACAAACTTTTGTTTCAACTAAAATGATATATTATCTCTTTGGTAGATATTTTGAGAAAAAGAAGATATATGTTTATGATATAAAAAAGAAAAGAAAAAAAATATATATATATATATATACATATGATATAATATAATATAATATAAATCATCGTCAAATTGTAAGAAATTACGAAGGGATTAATTTATCCTAGTAAAGTACACTCGAGTTTTCATTTCCATATCTATATAAATATGTACGTGTGTATGTTTGTATATCTCGGCAAGATACTACCACTTCAAAGAAGCTCGGATTGAATTTTTTAATATTTTCATTCTCGATAAAGATGGAGAAAGGATATCTTCCCTCTTTTATGTTTTTTCTTTCTTTCTCTTGTTTCTTTCTTTCTTTCTTTCTTTCCTTTTTCTTTTTTTTTTTCCATTTTTTTTTTTTTCCTTACACGAGATAGAATCATTAAGTAAGTCGAGAAATCTAACTTTATAATCAAGTTTTCTAATTACTTCGGGTGTATATCTGTGTGTATATATGTGCGCGCGTGCGCGTGTGTGTTCGTGCGTACGTGTGTATGTGTCTACGCAAGAGAGAATGAAAAAAAGAAAAAGTTGGCGTATAAATCCGTTTTCTCTCTCTCTCTTTCATTTCTTTCTTCGCTTGCTTTCCCCTTCCCTTCCATCCCCTCCTCTCCCCCTCTCTTTCTCTCACTCGTTCTCTTCGTATTTCTTTTTCTTTTTTTCTTTTTTTCTTTTTCCCCTTTTACCGTTTCGCTCGCCTTCTTGACTAGCGAGGACTAATCTCAGGCAGCAATCTCGACGAATTAAGGCCGAAGTAGCGGTATGCGTAGCATTTTCTCGAAGGGGTAGGGACGGGGGGAGAGTGGTTAGAGAGAAAGGGAAGAATTTTTTCCCGGAGCTTTCTCGATTTTCGTCTGAGGAAAAAGGGTACCCGTCGATTTCTAGAAACACGCTACTACTAACCCTTGTCTAGCCCGAGGAAACGTACTTACCTATCTACCAAGATTCAACGAGAAAGAAATAGAAAGAAATAGAGAGAATTTCATAGAAAGAGAGAGTGAGAGAGAGAGAGAGAGAGAGAGAAATTAAATAAAAAAAAAAAAAAAGAAAAAAAGTAAGAAGATACCTGCGTACTGAATTTGAGGAAAAAATTGAGCTACGCAAATCTTTTCAATTTCGACATTTATTAATTTACTTTCGTATTATTCAATATTTTCCTTTTTTAATTTTCCCTTACCTCTTTCTTTCTCTCTCTCTCTCTCTCTCTCTCTCTCTCTCTCTCTTTCTCTCACTGGTCCCCTCTCACCTCGTTCGTATTATCTTTGATAATTTTTAATTTAACGTTTGACGTAAAAAATTTTCTTGGTAAATAAAAGTATCGTTTGGTTTCAGCTTTTAAAACAGAAAATCGAGACCATCTTTCGTAATTCAGATTCCCTCTGGGCGACGTATATTCATGATAGCAAATACGTAGATCGCGGTTGGTGGTCATTTGAAAAATGTTTCCTCTATCCTCTTCTCTCTCTCTTTCTTTCCATCCTCCCCTTCCCCGTCAACCCTCTGACCCGTTAGGAAACACACGTGTATAATATCGCTTCGTTTCACTCTCTCCCTCCTCTCTCTCTCTCTCTCTCTCTCTCTCTCTATCCCTTTCTGTTCCTTCCTCTTACTCTTCCCACCCTCTCTCTCTCTCTCATCCCTATAAGTATAGCGAGATATTCGCGTATCGGACGACATCCAATACACTTTAGTTTTCCCTTCCATAGGGAGATATATAAGAGGTACGACGCATCAAAAATTTTTCCTAGATTAATATCCTCACCGAACCGATACTCTCCCTTCTTAACCCGAGACATTGCTGACTCGCGAGAGTTCAGTATATGTATATGGTGGAAGATGATAAACGAAAAAAGAAAAAAGAAAAGAAATAAAAAGGAAAGGAAAGAAAAAGAAAAAAGAATTCGTCAACGGAACGGAGTGGCAAAGTAATATGAAGGATCACGAAGTTCTTTGCAGCTTGGCGTGTAACAGAGGAAAGAAGAAATAAAAGAAATAGGAGTAGGTAAGATAGGTAGGTGGATAGGTAGATAGATATATATACCTTCGTAATTTCACTTCCCCGATGGTTGTTTCCTAACGAAGAGAAGCTCGATAAGGTCAGGAAGGAAGTGAATTCGTCTATTTCAACGTTCCACGAAGGGATGGAGCTCAAGAAGTAAGTACAGCATTTACTTCGTCCCTCCTCCTCCTCCTCCTCCTCCTCCTCCTCCTCCTCCTCCTCCTCCTCTTCCTCCTCTTCCTCCTCCTCCTTTCTTTTTCCTTATCCGCTTTCTCTCTTCCGTTTTGTCTTAGCCAACCATCTCTCTCTCTCTCTCTTTTTACTCATTCTCTTTATTTTCGTTCAACGAGTCCTCTCTCTTTTCTCCTTCCGGAATCTAGTCGATGTGCCCGAGTAATATCATTGAATTAGCTGTGTCCTTGTAATAGTAGTAGTAGTGTAGGAGTAATGTAGGAGTAGTAGTAGTAGTAGTAGTTGAAACGGAAGGAGAAAAACGAGGGATACGTTATTCGGCTCGTTGATTTTTCATTTTGCTCTGCGTAGATCACGTCAAAAAGCCCACGCGAATTCGCTCAATTTTGACGCGATCGACCGACGAGACGTAATCGTTCGATAACGAGACTCGAGACTACGTGTTCTAGCTCGATTTCGGTTTCCACCGAGAATTCGTTCGACTGGAAAATTTCTTTTCTTTTTTTTTTCTTTTTTATTTTTTCTTTTCTCTCTCTCTCTCTCTCTTTCTCTTTTCTCCCTTTCATAGGAATGTTCCATACCAGATTTCTAAAATCTGGGGGACAGAGAGAGAGAGAGAGAGAGAGAGAGAAAGAGAGAGAGAGAGGTGATTAAATCGATATCGAAAGAAAAAAAAGAGAGAGAGAGAGAGAGAGAAAAAAATTTACGATTTCGAGGAAGCAAATTTTGCCGAGAATTCATTCGAAGAATAGTGAAAATGTTATTTAAAAATTATTTTCAATATTAAAGATCCGATCAAATGTTGCGTGTTTATTCTCCGGCAGTTTAAATCGACTAAGAAATAAGTAAGTAAGTAAGTAAGTAAGTAAGTAAGTAAGTAAGTAAGTAAGTAAGTAAGTAAGTAAGTACTTAACGTAGAATTTAATTAGAAATTCGAAAGCTCATTTTGGCGCCAGTTAAACCGAGACCGGGAAAAGATTTCGCGGTTGGAAGTGAATGAAATGAAATGGAGAAACAGAGGGAAAAGAAAGAGGAAAAGAAATAAAAAAAATAAAAGAAAGAAAAAAAAAGAGAAATAAGAAAGAAAGAAAAAGAAAAGAAAGATATAATAAAAAATAGAAGAACACAGAGAATGAAAGAGAAAGAGAAAGAGATAGAGAAAGAGAAAGAGAAAGGAGGAAGGGAGGAGGAGGAGGGAGAAGAAAATTCGTAAAAGAGCTCGAGGTGCCGCGAAGGAAGCTGGAATAACGACGTCAGCTCGTACGAAACTAGTTGGAAACTAGTTCGACCGGATTGGCAATTGGTCGTTAGCTGGGGCGGGAAAAGTCTCAAAGGACGGCTTTACCGTGGCAGCTTTGGCTTTCTATCTCTATCTATCTGTCTGTTTATATACCTATATGTATGTATATATATATATATATGTATGTATATATATATGTATGTATATATATATATTTATACACCACACATATACACACACACATTGATGGATGGATGCATGCATGCATGCACGCACGCACGCATGGATGCAAACGAGAATACATACAAACACACACACACACACACACACATGTACAAATATATCGCAGATGTATGTATGTATGTATGTATATATAAATATATATATATATATATATATATATATATATCTATATCTATGTACTCTAGGAGATAGAGAGAAATAGAGTTGCGCGACGTTAAGCGAAGTGTAAAATCGGTGCAATTTAAAGAGCTCGCTCGAAACGAAAGAAAAGAAAAAGAATGGGGTGGATCGATGGGAAAAGGGTATAATTACGAAATTCCTCTGAATTAGGAGAGTGCGTTGTCGCGGAAGATACGCGCGAATGGACGCTTATCGTTCCTACTATTTTGTTTTTCTTCTCTTATCTTATTTTTTTTTTTTTTTCTTTTCCATTTCGTTCCTTTTCGTTTCGTTCCGTTTCGTTTCTTTTCTATTCTTTTCTTTCATTTGATATAAAGAAATTTCTAAGGCATTTTCTTCGTCGACTTTCGTTTTGTAAGAGGTGACAATGGGACGAAAAAGGACGGAGAGTTGCTTCGAGCAATTTCAAAGACCCAACGACTTCGAAAATCGTTCTATCGAATTACTTTTATCTTTCTTCTTTTTTTTTTCTGTTCCTTTTTTCTTCTCTCTTCTTTTTTCCTTTCTAATTTTTTTTCTTTTTTCCTCTTTTACTTTTTCATTCTCTTTCTCTTTATCTGTTCCTGTTTCACGTAACAAATAGCAGCTAATTATTGTTTGTTATTTGAGAGAGGGAAAATGGAAAAAAAGGAAAAGGATGAAGAAAGAGAAAAAGAAAAAAAATGAAAGAATTTCCTCGGAAGCGATAGAAATTATATTAATAAATATCATTAAAGTGTGAAGAAAAAAAGAAGAAGAAGAAGGAGAAGGAGGAAAAAGGAATGAGAAAAGATCAATTATCGATTATTACATCAGATTATCTCGTTATATATAAAATGAGAGAAAGTGTATATATATAGAGTGAGAGGAATGAAAGAGACAGAAAGAGATACATCATACATACATACATATATATATATATATATATATATATATATATATATATATATATATATATATATATATATATAAAGAGAGAGAGAGAGAGAGAGAGAGAGAGAGAGAGAGAGAGAGAGAGAGAGACAGAGTGAAAGTGAGAAAAATATATAATTGGAACATCTATCTATCTATTTGTACCAGAACAGATGATACCTAAGGTTTGCAGAATCGATTTTCCATAATGCACCATCCAACGCTTGAAAGTTAATTAAGGATAATTAACGAGCTTTCGGTAACTCGAAAGACGTACATACCTACAGGAGAATGTCTAATGATATCGCACAGATGCTATTTTGCTATATATATATATACACCACTCTCTCTCTCTTCCTTTCTCTCGATCTCCCACTCTCTCCTTTAAGAGGATGTTTACTCGTAGTAGACGAAGGAGCCACGAATTAATGAAAAGGACGAGCTTCGTAAATCTTCCTCCTTGCGATCTGCCACTCTCTGTCTCTCTCTCTTTCTCTCCCTCTCTCTTTCTCTCTTTTTCTCTCTCCCTTTCTCTTTCATTCTCAGTATAACCACAGCAATTTCCGCAGGCTGTTAGCAAGGTGGTAAGGTGGTAAGGGATGCACACAAGAAGGAGTACCTCTCTCTCTTTCTCTCTTTCTCTCTCTATCTATCTATCTTTCTCTTTCTCTCTTCCTCTTTCATTCTCTCCTGTCGACGTTAATTAAGAGGCATTAAGAGACTCTGGGAGACGGCAGTCGTCGGGACCTTTAATATCTGTCGGTAGCCTTCTCACTCTCTCTCTCTCTCTCTCTCTCTCTCTCTCTCTCTCTCTCTCTCTCTCTCTCTCTCTCTCTCTCTCTGTCTACCAACCGATTTTCCTGCCAGAAGTTGACCCAGATTCCAGCCGGTTTTGCTATTCATAACGCCGTACCACGTAGCTCTGCCCTACCAGATCCCTCTCATCGACGTCGTCACTGGTGCTCACACACCATCCCTTCTCTTTCGAGTGTTTACTACTGGTATAGTGGTTTCGAATAGAGTGAGAAAGAGAAAGAGATAGAGAGAGAGAGAGAGAGAGAGAGAGAGAAGACTGAAAGACGGGGCCACTTTTACAAAAATTGAAAAGCCGTCGAATGGAAAAAGAAGGTCGAGTGGTGTTCGTAAAAAAGTTTCCCTGAATATCTACGGCGACGACGCGTCGATGATACGTGAATATGTCTCTCTCTCTCTCTCTCTCTCTCTCTCTCTCTCTCTCTCTTTCTCTTTCTCTCTTTATCTCTATGTAAACGTATGCACTATGTCTAGAAGTCGATTGGATTCTAAAGGCACTGCGGTAGAAGAGCAAGACAGAAAAAGAAAGAGAAAGAGAGAGAGAGAGAGAGAGAGAGAGAGAGAGAGAGAGAGAGAGAGATTGAAAGGAGTCATGAAAATAAACGATAGCACGACCTCCACGTGAGTTTTTCCCATTACATAGGAGTATAAGAAACGAGGAAAGCGTACAAGTGGAAACGAGAATCGTTTTCATTTTACTTTAGATCCAATTATAGCGATACGAGAGAGAAAGAAAAAAGAACAAAATATGTATATATATATATATATATATATATATATATATATATATATATCAGAAATGAAAGTATAATTATTATTATTATTATTATTATTATTATTATTATTATTATTATTATTGTTATTATTATTATTAGATGGACCGGAAAGTAATGTCGTTTCGGCGCATGTCGATATTTGATTGTGATTAAAAATAAAAACTTGTTAAAAATTTATTTGTTTGAATTTAATTTAAGAAAGCGACATTACTTTCCGGTCCCCCTAATATTATTATTGTTGTTGTTGTTATTGTTGTTGTTGTTGTGTTGTTGTTGTTGTATATTATTATTGTTATTGTTATTGTTATAATAATAATTATTATTATGATAAAAGTATTTTCCGAATTCTTGTTTCTCGTTCTGTTTAATAAATATATCATAATCGGTAGCCGATGACGTGGAACAAGAGAGATAATTTCATGGGAGGTAGAGGATAGGAAAAGTTATTAGGATAGAAAGAGAAGCGACGAAAGATTAATCTGCTTGAAAACGGTGACGCGATTACGGGTAAATTGGATCCTGCTTTTCCTTTTTCTCTTTCTTCTTTTCTTCTTACCGGTCGGTACCGCAGAACTAGAGAACCCGCAAACTCGATTGAAGTGGCCATTAAAGCTCTCGAAGTAACGGCTCGAGCTCCATTGTTTCAAAGTTTTCTACTGTCTCTACAAGCGCTTACGTATTGTTCAAAGAACGAGCTTTATTAAAGATCGATTCGAACAAGAGATAGATAGATAGATAGATAAAGAGAAACAAAGAGACAAAGATAAAAACAGAGACAGAGACAGATAGAGAGAGAGAGAGAGAGAGAGAGAGAGAGAAAGGAGAGACTTTGTTTCTTTACAGGTGCATGAATTTGTATAAATGAATTTTCTCGCTTTATCTCTTTCATTCAAGTCTTCTTTCTATTCGTTAATTTCTTCTTTCTCTTCTTCTTCTTCTTCTTCTTCTTCTTCTTCTTCTTGTTCATCATCGAAAAAAAAAACAAATTTATTCGACCGTGTCGATTGTGGCCATAAACGAAAGAAAAAAATGAAGAAGAAGAAGAAGAAGAAAAAAGGAAGAAAAAAAAAGAATTATTGACAATCGAATTGTTGCCAATTGAATTGTAGCCAATTGAATTGTTGCATTGCCGATAAAAAAAATTCACGTTGCTCTGGATACGTTTGAAATAAAACGAGATCAGCGAAAGAAGGAAGCGAAAAGAAAGAAAGAAAGAAAGAAAAAAAGAAAGAAAGAAAGAAAGAAAGAAAGAAAGAAAAAGAAAAAGGAAAAGAACGTGAAAAGAAAAAAATTTTAATTCCTCATCGAAGAAACACATTCTCGGAATGACCATATCGTTGTCAAATCGACGTGGGAATCATATGCCAGCCAATTCTGGTTACCATCGGAAAAAGTGTTCGATGATACAGCGAAGCTTTATCGTGTAATGCAAGCGCATTGTTCCTGACAGCTAAAGCACCGTAGTAATTCCACGAAACACTCGTATTTATTGCCACCGTAAGCCGACTACTGTGAAAATTCGTACGTACGGGAGTTACGGTGATACACATTACCTACTTCAACGAAGTAGATATACCATTTTTCCTCAGCGACGTTACTAATAGTCCGTTTAAATTGAATTAAACGACAGTAACATTATCTCTTTCTCTATTTGTTCGATGATTTGTCGGCGGAACATATTTTATCATTCAGAAACAGTTATATTTCATGTGTTTCTACGAAAGTTGTGAAATACATTTGAAAATTATTATATTAAAATTTCTTTTTATTCAGAAAAAGAGAGCGAGAGAGAGAGAGAGAGAGAGAGAGAGATTGTAATTACATATCCATAAGCATTGGAAATGCAATATGGTTGGAATAAAGACAATATGGAAAATATTGTTTTAGTATCAACATAATTTCTAATCTATTATATATCGTCGATTTATCGTCGAAAGAATTATTAAAACTTTTGAAAAAAGTGAGAAATAAATTCGAAAAATTATTATACATATTAGAAATTCTCATCGCGATGGCACACGCGCGCGCGCGCGCACAAGAGAGGTAAAGAGAGATACTGTAATTACATATCCGAAGACATCGGAAAAGCAATACGAATGGAGTAAAGTTAATGGGAAAATGTTGTTTTAGCAACACCAGTAATCTAATCTCTTTCTCTAATTATTCGATGATTTGTCGAGTTTAACTTTAACGTTGGAAAAGTCATTAATATTTTTGCGAAAACTGGAAAATAAATGAAAAAAATTATTACACGAGAATTTCTTATCGAAATCACGTGTGCGAAAATATGCGTGTGCACGCAAAAGAGAAAGAGAGAGAGAGAGAGAGAGAGAGAGAGAGAGAGAGAGCGAAAGAGAGAGAAAGAGAGAGAGAGAGTGACACTGTAATTACATATTCGAAAACATCGAAAAAACAATATGATTGGAGTAAAAATAATAGAAAATATATTCTTTTTTTTAAACTATCGACAATATAATCATTTTTTCTCTTTCAGTCAAAAATAAATTCTAAAATTATTATATAAAAATTTTTTATCGATATCGCGAAAAAAAAAAGAGAAAGAGAGACAGACAGAAACACAGAGTAACACCGCAATTACATATCGGATGTCATTGAAAAGACAATATGTGATTGAATTTAATATAATAGAAAATATTTTTTTTTTAAAAATCCATAACATAATCTTTTTTTCTATTTAGCTTTAATTATTCGTCGACGTTTGAACTTTATTCTCGAAAAGAGTGAAATAAAATTTTCGCGTAAAGTCAGAAATAAATTTAAAAATTATTATATATAAATTTTTCATAGAGATCGCCCGCGTCCGCGCAAGAGAGAGAGAGAGAGAGAGAGAGAGAGAGAGAGAGAGAGAGAGAGACTGTAATTACATATCCGAAGGCATCGTAACGGCAATATGAGTGAAGTAAGGATAGTGGGAAATGTTGTTTTAGCACTATTTACGTGTTTTGAGTGTTCCGAAGGCGAGGGCCATGGATAAACAAGGCGGATTCCTTTTTCTTTCGATCGGTAAACATCTCTACGAGAACCACCTCAAATACTTACCTCTTTTTCTCACGTTTTCTCTGCCATTGGGGTTTCGAAGAATTCGCCTCACGGATCTTTCTCAATCTACTTGTTCGTTCGACTTCGTTTCGATTGCTTTTCTTTTTGTCCCCTTTCCTGCTGTTCTAAAAACGTCATAAGACACTATAACTTGTACCATTATATTTTGATATCGAATCGAAAAACAAGAAAACCAAATGGCCAAAGTTACAGGGAGATTATCTTCGATAACAATCGAGATCAAAACTATTTTACAATTCGATAGCTTTGTGATCAACTATGTACATTTATGTTTATGCAAATTAATAACTTAATATTGTAAATATATATAAGATGAATTTTTTTTTAGATTGAGACACATAAATATCACGAAAATATAGGCATTGTTAGGAAGAAAGTTTGAAACAACAGTTGTTTTGTCTCATGGGGCTAAAATAGTAGCATTTTATTTCTTTTTCATTAGACTTTGGTCGTTTACAAGGCTATTTAAGATCAATTGTACTTTTCCTTTTTTTTTTTTTTTTTTTTAACGAAACCCAACAATTTTTCTAACGGCGTTTCATTTTACGCTAAAAAGCGAACAGCTTTTGTTTGAAACATTTTCTCTTATCTAAGCTCTATTTCCAACCATATTTAACATTATATATTAATATATATATATATATATATATATATATATATATATACATGTATTCTCAGAACACATAATAATAAAGTTAAATATACCTAATCCGCTTTCGTGTTTTCTAATTTATTTAATATCACAAAAAGAAAGTAAGGATTGGATGAAAAAAAACGAAAAGAGATATCATTATGGATTATTAAAGACGATATTCTTTTAATAGCATTGGATTAGACGCGATTATAACGATAAGTTTTAAGAGATAATACTTTCATTAGATCCTCTTAGAACATATATATACATATATATATATATATTTATATATATATATATATATATATATATATATATAGAGAGAGAGAGAGAGAGAGAGAGAGAGAGAGAATCTTCTTAAAAAAAAGAGAGAGAAAGAGAGAAATAGAAAAAGAAAGGTTAAAAAACAAAAAAATAAATAAAAAGAAAATAATCTTATATACGATTCTAAGACGGATAATATTATCTTATCTCTTAACTTATTATTAACTTTCTACAAAGATTTTGCACAAAAGAATTTGAACACATTATCCTTACGTAATGTTGAAGTCAACGATCACCCTTGTGTTTAATAAAGAAAGTTTTCCTATAAAAGAGAGAAAAGAGAGAGAGAGAAAAAAGGGGAGAAGAAAGAGAAAAAGCAAGAAAGAAAGAAAGAAAGAAAGAAAGAAAGAAAGAAAGAGAGAGAGAGAGAGAGAGAGAAAACGAGTGAGCCAGAAATTCTACGTTGAAATCGATTAGGACACTCGACGATACGGTTTGGTAAGCTTCTGGCAAGTACTCCCGATTATCGCGAGCCAGCTTTGAAAACGAACTGGAAACGAATGGGCGGAGTGAAGTGGAGAGGCAAAAGGGGTAAACTGGAAGTGATCAACGTGTCGTTCTAGTATGTGTGTGTGTGAGAGAGAGAGAGAGAGAGAGAAAGAGAGGTTGGTAGAACGTAGGACAACGTGAACGTTTTTGGAGAGTACAATAGGCAGTGACAATAGGATCAGGGCAAAAGGAACTTCTCTTTCGAGTTTGCCGACCAATCACGACCGAGTTTTCCCTCTTTTCAGGTTCACCACCGCAAACTCCCTCGCGAGCGCCTTTATTTTACTGCTAACTGCCCTGTGCCACGATGAAAAGGAAAAACAACAAGACGATCGCGTACCCCTAGAATGCATGTATTCATCCATGTATATATATATGTATGTATATACCGTGCTGTATAACGTAATACGGATAAGACATTAGAAAAGTTTCTTAAAGTTACGACAAAACTTATCGTTTATTTTTCGATATGAATAGAAAAAGTAGTTATAAAAGTAAGTAAGTAAAAAGATACTTATGTAAGTATTTACCAACTTATCTGGTACGTCGTTTAAATACGCGAAACAATCGATATGTTTCATTTCCTTTGATTTACGATCATATCTAATGATTATTAATAATGGACAATGTGATATTGGGAAATATTATTTTTCTTCTTTTTTTTTCTTTCTTTGATTCTTTTCTTTCTTTCTTTTTTTTTTTTTTTTTCTTTTTTTTCTTTTTTTTTATTATTACTTCTCACACAAAATACCGTTCTTTTTTCCTCTTTCTCTCTTCGTTTTTTTTATTTTTTATTTTTTTCTTTTTTTCTTCTTTTTAATAATGTCTACGTACGAAGTATTATTGTATCTGATATTAGTAAAACATTTCGGGTGATCTTTGAACAATTTTCATGAGTTCAAATTCTCTATACTGTTGAGGAACGTTCGTGAACTCAAACGCTTTCGTTCCATCTCTTTTTCTCTTTTACAAGGACTAACGCTCTTGGTATTTTTCAATCTTCTGCTATACTTTATATCGCACAATGTTGGTATGTGGCAACAAGTTCTCCTTCTATCTCTCTCTCTCTCTCTCTCTCTCTCTCTGTCTCTCTGTATATATATATATACACACACTCACACACACACACACACACACACACACACACACACACACACACACATATATATATATATATATATATATATATCTTATTCATAAGAGCTATCTATCGGATGAGTGAATTCCGTTGTGCGATTTTTCCTAGCAGAGCTATTGCATATTTTTACGAATTTTTCAAAAATTTCCATATGTGTCCCGCGGTTAGACAAAGGAAACGAACATTTTTATTCACCAGACCGTTGACTTTGCTATTGGATAAAATACAATAACGAGAAAGTTCTCTCTCTCTCTCTCTCTCTCTCTTTCTCTTTCTCTCTAAATATATATATATATATATATATATATATATATATATATTCGCAGTTAATTGTTCTAAACCTTATCGTGTGTATTATTTCACGAGAAAAAAGAAAAAAAAGAAAACAAAATATTAAGTAAATAAAAATAAATAAAGAAAAAAAAAGAAGAAAAAGGAAAAAAAAAGGTTTGAAACCAAAAGAAAAGCAAAAAAGAAAAAAAAGAAAAAAAAAAAAAAAGAAGAAATATACTCGTCGAAAAATTCTGTTCGATTTCATTCGATACCTAACAAAGCTTTGAAAACTTTTTCTCATAAAACAAAACGAGTACTCATCTACCCGAATTGATTGCTGCTACTCTAGAACCACTCTCTCTCTCTCTCTCTCTCTTTCCCCCTCCCCCCTTTCTCTCTCTCTCTCTCTCTCTCTCTTCCTCTCGGTAGGACATCCCTTTCTTCGTTTTTTTTTTTTTTAATTCTTTTTCTATTTTCTCTCTCTTTTTTACTTTTTTTTCTTTTTTTTTTTTTTTTTTTTTTTTTTTTTCACCAGGCAAATTTCGAATGGAGTTACTATACGTTTCGACTCTTACACCGTACACCGTATATATATAGACAGACGAGCACATCGGTTGAAACAAATTGAACTCGTTCGATGCTTTTCGAGTGCATACTTTTTCCCCTTCCCCATCACTCTCTCCCACTCTCTCTCTCACTCTATCTATCTATCTATCTATCTATCTATCTATCTATCTATCTATCTATCTCTATCTTTCTATTTCCCTCTTCCTATGCCTGTCTCTCTCCCTCTCTCTCTCTCTCTCTCTCTCTCTCTCTCTCTCTCTCTCTCTCTCTCTCTCTCTCTCTACACACACACTTTTCAGGTTTCCAAAGCAGTATATAGAATTCTCTTCCCTTTCTACTATTTCCGAACGGGCCACTCTTTTCGTATTACAAACTAATCCACGCATCGCCGATGCCGAACCATAGTAACGTGGAAATCGAGCGGGCAAACGAACCGATTGAAAGGCACCCCCGCTCGGAAATACCGAAATACTGTTTTATTCGACCGACGGCGAAGAACCCGGCGGGTGGTGCTTGGATTAAAAAGCAAAAAGACGAAAAAAGAGTAACGAATAAAAAAAGAAAAAAAAAAAAAAAAAAGAAAAAAGTAAAATAAACAAAAAAAAAAAAAGAAAGAAAAAAGAAAATAATGAAAAAAAGAAAGAAAAACAGCGAAAGACAAAATAAAAACAAAACGACACAACGAAAAAGAAAAAAAGAAAAAAAAAAGAAACTAAAGCAAGTTAGAGAGAGAAAGAAGCAGAATGATTGAAATCAATCCGCTTATATGAGAATACATTTACCAAACGTCACTGCCTATGGACAAATAGACTATGTGCGTTATCCAACTTTGTTACGATGTATCTATGCATGTATGTATGTATGTATGTGTATGTGTGCGTACACCTATACGTTTTATATGTATCAATTTTTTTTTATTATCCGCGCGTGCCTCTTTTTCCTTTCTTTTTTTTTTTTTATTTTTTTTAATGTTTTGTTTTTTCTTTTCTTTTCTTTTTTTTTTTTAAATATTTTTCTATTTTTTTTTACCCTTTTGGTTGTCATTTAAATTGCTGCATAGAAGTGAAAATGAAAAGAAGAAAAAAAGAAAAGGTAAATGAAACAACGTCATTTTCCAAATGGCCTAAAACAGCGATTTTATCCTGTAATAATAATAACATTAATGATAATAATAATAATAATAATAACATTCGAGGCTTTCATTCTTTCGCCCTGTTATTGTCCCTAATCACGTTGTTTTCAAGTGTAACCTCTAACGAAACTTTATTTTAGACTAAAGTTTTTGACTAATTCGCTTGATTTACATATACATACATTGTGTATAAACATATATACATAGATATATATATATATACACACATGCATATACATATACGTACATAAAACACATATACACGGTAGCGTCAAGGGATTCTTTGTAATTTTTAAATTAGCTTCGTTTCTCTCTATGAAACAAGCAAAGACAAATGAAAAGACGTAGTGTATATAAATATATATACATGACACGTATGTAGTATAACATCTATAAAGCACACACCACACACACACACACACACACAGATTCGATGGAAGAAGGAGAAAGAGAAAAAGAGATAGATAGAGAGAAAACAAGTTTTTATTATCCTCCTGGACAATGTCCCTCGTGTGCGTGCGCTAAAGAGAATCGCAAAAGAGGCAACTGTGGTAAAACAATGAGTGAACGCGTACCCGTGGCATATACAAGAATAGATACACTCAAAATATTCGTGGATGGTAAAATGCGCTCGAGGAAACATTGAGAAACGGCGTTGAAAGGCGTATGAGAGAGAATAGTGGGTTCGCTCATACGTCGTTATGTAGGGTGTTACGTCTGTTTAAAAAGAAAAGAAAAAAAAGAAAAAAAAAAGAAAAAAACGAAAGAAAAAAAATTACAGAAAATAAGAAGAAAAAGAAAACAAACAAGAATGGAAGGAAAAAGGAGATGAAAAAAGACAAAAAAAAAAATCCTCTGTTGCTTTATACGATAAGAGGAAACAATAAAAATCTTTTGAAAACATGTCTACCTTTACGTCGGTATTCAAATGTTTCATTTTTGTTTTTGTTTTTTTTCTTTCTTTCTTCTTCTTTTTTTTTTTTTTTCTTCAACCATTATCAAAGTTTTCGTCAGACTGTAATGACTACGTCTTTTGCAGGATAACATATAAATAAGAAAAATATATTTTCAAATGCTTATTTGTTATTGTTAAATTTATATATTTTCAAATAGGATATATATAAAAGAGTTGGAGTCCTTCATATAAATATTGTCATCTCAAATATGATATTGTGCAGGTATAACAACGCATGTGCATAAAAAAACGTGGATTTGTGACAAAAGAACAACAACAACAAAAAAAAATATATATATATATAAAATTATATGTAATCAATCTCGAACTACATCTTTTTTCCTTTTATACATATTTTTTCTAACTTCAATCGAAAAAAAGAAAAAAGACAGGAGAAAAGAAAACAAACAAACAAAAAAGAAAAAAAGAAAAAAAAAAAAAAAAAAAAAAAGAAAACAAAAAGAACATTTCTTTTACAGCTGCGCAAATCACCTGATACGTTTTTTTCCTTTTTCTTTTTTCTTTCAAAATATGTTTACCTATTCTCGCGAATCAATCATTTTTCGACACTGTACTACTCTAGTACATTTTTATTTGGAATGGTACGTGTAATCGATTCGTACGAAAGAAATCGTAGGGCTTTCGAAAGGGAAAAAGAAAAAAGAAAAAAAGAAAAAAAAAAGAAAAGAAAAAGAGAGAAAAAAAAATATCTTGATGAACTTGAGAAAAAGTTCTTCCCATCGTCACACGTATACCCTCCTCCGTTGAAACGATGCAATTATTTTTGCCTTATAACGATACATTTTTTTTCTTTTTTTTTTTTCTTTTTTTCGATAAGAGCAAAAAACTAAAGGTAACATTTGATCAGACGATAATAATTATTGAATTCATTCTTTATACGTATATACGTGTAACATGTAACAATTTTACGTGTCGCTCGTTAATAATGATTTTGACGATCTTCTCAGAAAGGATATTTTTGGTTAACGATAAAACGAGCCTATGTTAATACGGAATAGGACGAGGATCGCTAGAAGGAAATGTGATTCGGTCAACGATTTTGGTCGTAAGCTGTCTGTGAAATTCTGCGTGTGAGAGGGTAAAAGAGAGAGAGAGAGAGAGAGAGAGAGAGAGAGAGAGAGAGAGAGAGAGAGAGAGAGAGAGAGAGAGAGAGAGAGAGAAAGATAGATAGATAGATAGATAGATAGATAGATAGACAGAGGTAAGCAATAAGGACATACACACAGACAGACAGACAGAGTGGGAGAGAGAGAGAGAGAGAAAGAGAGAGAGGTAGATAGAGAGATAGAGATAGAGAAGAGGATGACGACAGAGAGGAACGATTACACAGGTGGATGAAAGCTGGTGCTGCTGACCTGCTCGGATCGCAATGCGATGCTGTGCGATGGAGTGCAGTGCGGTTCGGTGCGGTACGGTACGGTGCGATGCGATGCGATGCGATGCGGCCCGGCAGCTCCGGGTTAGTCACATATTTGCCGACGTACCAAGGACTAAAAGCTTTTCACTTGCGCGCCTCTATTTTCGACCCGTAAATCACGTTCCGTTACCGCTCTTATGCGAAACAGCTCCCTACCAGTACCCTCCTCTTTCCAATCCTCTTTTGGTTCGACTCGACTGTACATCGCTTGGCGCAGATAGAAAAAACAAAAAAAAGAAGAAAAAGAATGAAGAAAGAAATGAAAAAAAAAAAAAAAAAAAGAAAAGAAGGAAAAAAAAAATAGATAGAAATAGAAAAAGGAAAAGGGAAGGGTGGCAGGGAGGGAGGGAGGGAGAAAGGACCAACGAGAAATGGAACGAAAATGGCGCCGTGGACATCGGCCGAGAAGATAGTACCTTACCGGTATAACCAAAGCGATGTCTATGTGTCTAAATACACATATATATGTATATATGTGTGTGTTTGTGTGTGTATATGCTTATGTGTGTACTTTACGACACGAAAAGGGATGAATTTACCTACCAAGATTTACGTTCCTTCGTTCTTTTTCCATCTCCTTTTGCATTTTCTTTTTGTCGACTATCCACCAACACGTAAGAAGAAATCCAAGTGACATTTTTCTCAAGATCGATACCTACGTCGATAGAAATTTTCGTTAGCTCGGGGTTAGTCGATGCGGGGGGAGGAGGGGGGCGGGGGGACGAGGAAACGTAAAGATAAAGAAAATTTTTGAAAAAAATTCTTTTTTCAAAATCGCAAAATACGTATTTTGCGTTATTTACATATTTACGTTATATATTTACGCAGGTAAATATACATATGTATGTATGTAAATATATGTTTTGAATAATGAACACCTTCTTTATCTCTTCTACTCGTTCTACCTCTCCATATCCCTTCATCCCATCCGATCCTATTTACTTTTCAAAATTAGGGCGCGTATCTTCGACGAAGAGGTGCGCATTTTTTTCTTAACACGAATAACATTTAAATTACGATCTTATTCGATATAATTCGACGAACGTGGAATTCGCATGAGATACATTTTTTTTCTTTCCTTTTCAATGGAAATTTCGAAAACATCCCGAATCAAACGTCCATTTGTTAATCTATTTACCAAAAAAAAAAAAATCGTCTTACTAAACTTCTCCTTTTTCTTTTCTTTTTTTTTTTTTTTTCTTTTACATACGTTTATTTTATTATTTAATATAATAGTTTTAAGAAGAAAAAAGAAAGAAAGAAAGAAAGAAAGAAAGGAAAACAAAAAAGAAAAGAAAGAAAATAAATAAAAGAAAAAAAAGAAAAGAGAAAAAAAGAAACGAAAAGAAAATATTGTAAGTAGGTATATCAAGTTCGAAAAACAAAAAAAAAAAAAAAAGAAAACAAAAAAACTAAAGCACTTTTCAATTACATTATTGAAATTCGCTTGCCTTGTTTGCTCGCTTGTTTGCTCGATTAAATCGAAAATATTGTATCGCTCTACGAAGACGAAAGAAATAAGTACAGAGAAAGAAGAAGAAAAAACGAAAGAAGAAAAAGAAGGAGTAAGAGGAGGGAAAGAGGAGAAAGGAGGAGAAAAAAGAAAGAAAGAAAAAAAGAAAGAAAAAAAGAAAATAAAATAGGAGAAAAGCCAAATGCACTTTATGAATCATCCCCATCTGAGAAATGTACTCGTCGATATTACTATTTCTATCGATGGAGAAGGTATAGATTGAGGATGGAGGGGGGGGGAAAGGGAATAGATAGGAGATAGAGAGGGTAGAGTAGGAAGAGTAGGAGGGATCAACAAATAGATTAAATGTTCTCAAACGTTCGAGAATATATCTTAAACGTTCGTGAACACGAAAAATTGAAATCAATATCGCGTTATTTGAAAAATCATTGCCAAGCGGAAACAAAACAAAACGAAACCAAAAAGGTGAAAAAAAACAAAACAAAAAAAGAAAAAAAAAAAAAGAAAAAAAAAAGAAAAAAAGATCAAAGAGAAAGAAAAAAAAGGTCGAAGCAAATTACGATGAATTTACGGTCCGGGCAATTATTTCGTCGAAAGAGAGACGGCTTCGCGTTATTAATCGCCCAATCTCTCATCTCCTCGCTCGGCTCGAGTGTTCTCAACTGACCTGGTATAAAAGAGAGTGAAAAAAAAAGAAAAAAAAACAAAGAGAGAGAGAGAGAGAGAGAGAGAGAGAGAGTGAGAGAGACGAGAAATTAACTTTTCATTCTCGATCGGTGAGATTTTTATGAAAATCTGGCCAGGAATTTTCAACGGCAATTTTAAATTCGTTTCACTTAAGTATAGTTATGTATATCGTGTTCATTTCTTCGCGATCATTCATCGCGATCTCGTAGATCTAGGAAGAACGAATGAAATATCCCATTTCTTTTTTCTCTCTTTCTCTATTTCTTCCTTTTTCTCTCTCTCTCTCTCTCTCTTTTTTTTCTCTTTTCCAAAGAGAGAGAGAGAGAGAGAGAGAGAGAGAGAGAGAAAATTAGTGAAATCAGATTATCCTATCGGATAATTCATTTTATCTAACCTAAGAAAGGACGAGGAGACAAATCTTTAAGATATATTTAACTACCATCGATAAAACGTACCGATCCTATCCCCTGTAAGATAATCCATTTCCGTTAGGTACATAAATTATTAGATCTTCTTCTTTCTCTCCATAATCGAACGAATTTAGGATTTATGAGAAAGGCCACGATTAATTACTCAAATGTTTCTTCTGTATGTGGTCTTATTAAATGATGATACTCTTTTGAACGAAAGTAAAATGAGAGAAGAAGGAGAATTAAAAGAAGAAGAAGAAGAAAGAGAAAGAGAAGGAATGGAATATAATAATTTAAACTATTCCATCATTTCTAACATTATTTGTTATTTCTATCGATTCTCTATGATAGTCTTGATTCTTTTCGTTCAGTTCTCTTGGAAGTTTGCTTTGTAAGCTTTATATTTGCATGTGTTGTCAAATCATATATACAGAAATATATCAGATGTTTCATTTCATAGAGAGAATGGTAAATATATAATATGTGTGTGTGTGTACATATATATATATAGACCATTCTACCATTGCATAAAGTTAACGTTGTCTCTTCCAATGATGAGAACGATGACGTTGGTGATGGTGGTAACGATGATGGTTATATGTAACGTTACTAGCGATACTGTAAACCCCCGTGAAAGCGAGATTCCACCCTACGAACGTGCGAGTTCTTCGCGGCTGTTTACACGAGATAGGAAGGAATATCAGCGGACGTTAAGTGGAGAGCGCGATGCGTAGCGAGGAGTACCGCGTGATATTAATTTTCGAGAGCACGTCTAATCTCACATAATGTGCATACGATTAAACATTGCTAGGTATATATATATATATATATAGTATATATACTTATCTCTTTACTCTCTCTCTCTCTCTCTCTCTCTCTCTCTCTCTCTCTCTCTCTCTCTCTTTCTCTATCTCTATCTCTCGTGCACATGCACGCTTCGTCATAGTTTCATATCATAATTTTATCTTCGTCTTTCGCATTTTGATTACAATCAAAAAATATTCGTTTTTATAATCGATCGATTGTAATTCTATCCGTTGTAATTGAATTGGTTAATTGAGGGTGGGGAAAGAAAAAAGACAAAAAAAATTTAATCTTTCTCGTTTCTATGCTCATGGAAATTCTTTTCTCTCTCTCTCTCTCTCTCTCTTTCTCTCTTTTTCTTTCTTGATAACGATAACGAGGAAAATGAATTTTTACGAATTAAAGAAGGAAAGTAAGTAAAAGGAGTTACATTATGTTCCATCTCATCGTTCTCATCGTTGGCACTGTATTCTTACTCTTCTGAACTGTACTATACTATATTGCAATCTGTTGTGTTACGTTGTACAGTGTTGTTGTCTGAAGAGTCTCATCGACAAACGAAACGAACTTCTCGTAATTTAACGTGCTCGCGAATATCGACAGGCACTTCCACTTGGAGGCTCTCTCTCTCTGTGCTTTTCTCTCTCTCTCTCTCTCTCTCTCTCTCTGTCTCTCGTAAAGTTCGCTCTGACTGCCGGCTCGCGTCGCGGTTGACACAAATCCGAGAGGACGACAAGGCGGAAAGCTTTTTCAAATGTGCGTCGAATCGAGGGCGAGTTCGATGCCTCCGGCTTGCCATTAACGAGATCGCCTCGATTTCTCCTCGATCGCGATTCCCTTTTTCCTCTCTCTCTCTCTCTCTCTTCGTTCTTTATAAAACGTCATCTCCGTCCTACCGTGACGGATAATACGAGCATAAAGCTTTTCATTCGTACGAAAAACTTTTCTCCTTTCTTTCTATCGTTCTTTTCCTTTCCTTTCTTTTTTTTTTCCTTTCCTTTCCACCCCCTTTTTTCTATCGCTCTTTTGTTTCTTCTTCTATTTTTTTTTTCTTCTTTTTTTTTTGTAGGTATTCTTTTTCTTTCCTCTCTCTCTCTCTCTCTCTCTCTCTCTCTTCTCACAATCTTTCTTCTTTCTCTTTTTAATGCTTCCTTTTTTCTTCCATATCCCTCCGCTCTCCATTTCCCTATTTAATTTTTTCTTTTTTTTTTCTTTTTTTTTTTTTTTGTAACTTGTCAAAGGAAAAAATCGATAGAGATTGTTAACGAAATATTACACGTGTATACATACATAATGTAGTCGTACATGTGTAGAAAATTTAACATCTTTTTAAGTCTCCGTAGAAAATTCAACATCGATAAGTCAGTATTTTTAGTTTTTACATTAATATTGTATGTGAAGTGAAAAATAAAAAATGAGGAAAAAGAAGGAAAAAGAGACAGAGATAGAGAGATAGAGAGATAGAGAGAGAGAGA
>NC_140810.1:18825000-18835000 GCF_050613455.1 Vespa mandarinia
ATTATACTTCCATTCGATCGTTAATAATTTCGATTATACTTCAATTCGATCGTTTAAATTATTATTTATATAAGCTTTATTAAAATTAAATCAAGTTTATTTAATATCTGTACGATTAATAGATATGTATACATAACCTATACGCTTTAGGTCAGATATGCGCGCGTAAACGCGCAAAACAAATACGATAACAATTATCATCGTTAATATGTAATACAACGTAATATCATTCATTCATTCATCGTGGAGAATCGATCAAATGATTAATTCTTTTCCTTTCCTTTTTCCCCCCTTTCTTGTTTTTCATTTTCTTTTCCTTTTTTTTTTTTTTTTTTTTTTTATTTTTTCTTTTTTTATAAACTTCGATTAAAAATTAGCGTCAATTTAACGTATGGCATTAAAGCCGATTTATTTTTTTCCTTTTTTTCCACTTTCGAATAAACTAATCAATTGCTATCGCGTTGTTAGCCAAACACATAACTATTGTGGTTAATGTAATTGTTGTACTTGCCTCTCATTTTCTATCCGGTTTCCGGCCATTTCAACATTCGATGCGTAACCAATTATCCTGTACGAATAGATCGATGGTTTGTATCTAACACGTGCAAATAGGAAATACACACACAGAAAGAGAGAGAAAGAGAGAGAAAGAGAGAGAGAGAAAGAGAAAGAGAGAGAGAGAGAGAGAGAGAGAGAATTAGAAAGAGTAAATTTAGTGGTTTTACATGTGGTAACATAACATCGTATCAAATTATTCGTCGTTTATTTTACGCGAGAAAGAAAACTATATAAGGTGTTCGTAGAATTCGAGATGCCATCCATTGGGGCTGGGGGGTTACGAGGGGATGAGAATGGCTGGTGAATATATAAGGATATGAGGGATAGAGGGGATAGAAATAGGGGGTTGTAGTCGATCTAAGGGAAAGAAAGAAAACATGATAGTTGTTTTTCTTATCATTTTATTTTTTCTCCCTTTTTTTTTTCCTCTTTATAATAATAACCACTTGCAATTTCACTTTTTTTTTTTCACGATCGATATACGTAAATATCGAAGGGAATATGATTATCCCAGAAATGTAGATATACGTACTTATATAGAGACATAGAGATAGATACACACACACACACACACACAGAAAGAGACAAACAGACAGAGAGAGAGACAGAGAGAGAGAGAGAGAGAGAGAGAGAGATAGGAAGCCGAAGAAGAAGATGCAGAAGAGGATGCACAAGAGGAAGAGGAACAAGGGTGAGGAGGAGGAAGAAGGAGAAAACGAAGAGGAATCATGTTAGAAACGGCTGAAAAGGTTTATCGATAATTCATTCTCGGACTTACACTCGAACACTCGAACTGATTCGTAGAATTGATTCCGACTTCCTTTATGACGAAGCAGTAGGTACTTCGAATTAGTTCCCCGGTGCTTTTCGTATAATTTACGAGCGTTGAAATATCGTGCAACTCCATTTCGGCGAACGTAATCGTTTGCCGAAGGGTCTTTGCTATTTTATTTGGAATCCGTAGGGATGAATATTTGCGAGAGATTTTCCTAAAACGTTTTTGCCCTCTCCTCTTCCTCTTCCTCCTCCTCCTCCTCCTCCTCTTTTTCTTCCTCTCCCTCCATCTCCTCCAAACTTCTCGTCCTTCTCCCTACGTTACTGGGACGGGGAGAAGGGAGAATACGTAATACGTTTCTTGCGAGTACTACTTCCGGCCGGAATCGAATTTACTCCTCCATGCTATTTTATCAACGTGTATGCATGTATATGAAATTATGTTTTATTCTTGTACATATAATTTCGATGAAAAGATTTTTTATCGAAGATAAGGCAAGGAAAAAGAAGAAAGAAAGAAAGAAAATAAAGATATAATTTTTCTTCTTCCTTTTATCCCACCTTTCGTCTTCTATTTCCATTAGATTTGTCTGCGTACGCGTTTAAACGTACGTTATCTAATATAAATGCGAAATGAAATTGTTTCTCTTAATTTCGTAGAGAATTTTCTTTAAAAAGATTTTCGAATATATGTATAACAAATTTTTTTCAATAACTTTTGTGCATTAACTTGTATCAATATAAATATAAGGTGAAATTGTTTTTTAATTTTCTACAAAATTTCCAAAAAGATATATCCAAAAAAAGATGATATATATAGAATTTTTATTTATTTATTTATTTTGGATATTATTTTTATTCGACTTTCGGGCATATATTTATGCAAACATTAATTACTTTTAACATTTATAAATTTGTCAAAAATAGAAAGAAAGGAAAAAAAGAAAAATTAAAAATTGGAAATAAATTGTAGGAAATATTTCAAATTTTCTAGAATTAATTACTGTTTTGATTTTTTATCGAGTATACGTGCATGCGTATAAAACGTACGTACGTATATATATATATATATATATATATATATATATTTACGTGTATACGTGCGTATGCATACACATTTTTTTTTTTTTATTTTATTATAAAGCGGAAGGATACGACAGCAGAAGAAATATATATATATATATATATATATATATATATATATATAAATTTTTTTTTGCGAATAAATATTGACAAGTCCGAACAAATATTTTTCTCGTATATGTACACAAATGCATGTATGCATGTATGTATTATATATACTAGTCAGTCAGGTGATACTTAGTTTCGTGTGTCGTTCGACGAAAGAGAGAGAGAGAGAGAGAGAGAGAGAGAGAGAGAGAGATTTACTCAAAAAGGAGGAGCGAGTTTAAAGTACTCGATCGAACGTTTACATAGTTAACTTATTTGCGAGACTATATATGTTTATATAAATATTTTTATATCAATCGATCCTTTCCGATAACATTTCAGATATATCAATTTTTATTTCATTATTATTATCATCTTATTTCATATATTATCATTGCTTAATAGTAATATGTTAATTCGTTAATCGGCAAAGATTTTTTTCTCTTTTCGTAGATATAGATAAACGTGATTCGTATTAAATGGACTTTTTAATTAATCATAAAATTTATTTAGATAATGATAAATTGATAACTTCAATGATAAATTAATTAATAAATCTTAAAAATGAAAAAATCGTTAAGTATCGTTTAATAGTATGATAAATAAGTGTAATAATATTTTAAATAATTGCAAATTAGATTTAATTTATTTTTCTTTATTAGAAAATAAATCTAAAGTATTCGTAACGATTTAACTCATTATCTCTTGATTAACACATGCACACACACACACACACACATATATATATATATATATACAGAGTGATCCAATATAATCGACAATAACATCAGAGTTTTTAAATTGATGAATTATTTGTGAATTTGTATATTTGTTTTGTTTTATTTTGTTTTTATTAATTATTAATAAAAATAGATGAAACTATATTTAGCAAGGAATGTTTCGTGAATGACCAACTTTATATTTAATAGAAATGTCAAGAGAGCTTTTTTAAAGTACATCTCTTCGACGATTATTTCACGTCAAGGCATTTCCCCAATGCATTTTTAAGTTGTTTCATTGTAACGTGTTTTGAATAGGAGAATCCTTTGCTCCTTGGACATTATGGAAACAGGCATTGGATTCTTTCAGCATGATCGAGCACCAACACATGGAGCAATATCATCGATCACAGACACTGTAAAGAATTGTTTCCGGGGATTTTGGATAAAGATGTTGTTATGATCTTCAAATACTCTTGATCTCTCGATGTTATGGATTTTTCTGTTTGATCAATTTTTAAGCCAAAAGGAAAAGGAAAAGGAAAAAAAGAAACAAATCTTAAACGTTTCCAATTTCATAACCTTAATTTCATGTCCTTAAATAAAATATAATTTTTTCCATTCGTTTTATTTAATTAATGAGAAAAATTAAGAAAAAAAAAAAAAAAAAAAAAAAAAATAATAAAAACTTTATCTTGAAAAATATCGATTAAAAATGTTTAAAAACATTTTTAAATAACTGTTTACACTATTTAATATATTTTCTATAAAATATTATTACATAATATATATATATACATAATTGAGATCAGTATAAAAAAAAATTATTACGAACAATATTTGTAATAAACTTAAACTCAACTCTCGACATTTAATTATTTATATTAATATATTGTTATAAATATCGACCAAATCGTTGATATAACTGTATCGTACAATATTTGCCAACGATTTACAAAAAAAAAAGTTATAAACCAGATAATATAGATGCGATTAATATCGATTGTTAATTCATGAACTCGAATTATAGTTTCGAATTTATTGCCGATTTATTTAGGATCGTTTTTTTTTTTTTTTTTTTTTTTTTTTTTTTTTAAGATAATTCTCCATTGAAATGAGTTAAGGTTAATTAACGATTAACTTTCGGAATATCGTATGAAACGTAATAAATATGGGGAAAGAATTTAACTCTATTCATGCGAACTACAAAATAATTTCAAATTTTTAGATTTGGAATTGCGCTACGCACATAAGGGACTTTGAACAGTTCTCATTTTATACAGAACGAATAATTTGGATTCCTCAAAAAATACTGTATATTCTTTGAAGCCGCGTAAATAAATAATCAGTAGTTTTTAACTATCCAATTCTGTCATTAAAAAAAAAAGGAAAAAAAAAATTTATGAATCATATGCAATGCATCAAGTTGAGATCAATATTGATCTAGGATTTATTCCGATACTTCGTAAGCGCCAGTATTAGGATTAATTGGATTAATTATTTATTTCGAGTATATTTTAATATATTTGTCTATTTAAATAGAAATATTAAGAAGGGAAGTAAGAAAGTTTGCAAGTGTAATTAGCAAAGTGTGTACGTCATTTTAGCAAAGCAGGTGTTATTTAGGCTCGTCGGATTAACAAGTAATTCTGGGTTTAGCTTTAGTTGTCTATATCGAGGCACGTCGTCTGTTTAGAATCTCTAGACAACTACCGTTCTATTATATATATACATATATATATATATATATAGATATATGTATATATGTATACGTATATGTATATGTACACACATGAGTCCGCACGTACGTACGTACACATAGGTATATATATATATAGATACATACCTATGCGCGCAGTGACTTATTAAACTTCATCCAAGATTTCTCGCTTGTTTCATCGTGTAAATTCATCCCTTACGAATCATCCTGGGAATATTTAATAGGATATTACGAGGATAGTCTCTTGAATACGGAAATTTGCAATTCGCCCCGAAGGAATTCTCCATATATGGCTGGTTCTATTAGAAATCGAAGAGTGGTAAACCAAGAGAAAAATATAACAAAATTATTATTCTTCTCCCTTTACATATAGATATAGATGTAATCGTGATATATTAAAAAATAGTAATTATAAATTTATTAGCTCGATGAATTTTAAATTATTCCTTTTATTTATTTATTATTTATAATTGGTCTTTTTATATATATATATATATATAATAATAATAATAATAGTAATTATTAATACATTAAATCGATGAACATGAAATCATTTTTTTTTTTTTAATTTCTCAATATTCTCTCAGTGGTATATAATTAGAATATAAAAATATTATTTTTTTATCGTTTTCGAATTAAGATAAAAATCTGTACGTCTGTGCGTACATTTTGTATAAATATAATAAATTTTCTTCGTCCAATCGACGAACGAGGATTGTAATAAAAAGAAATAAAGAGAGAGAGAGAGAGAATGGTAGAGAGAAAAAGTATATTTGGCTGTTTTATCTGAAGAAGGTTTAAAATAGCGAAATATTTCTGTAGAGCAAACATAAATCGTAGATTTCTAATGGGTTATACACACGACCAACATTGAAACATATACTTGATCGGTGATCCATGTCTAAGGGAACTTGTAGTTGGTAGGGTACATACTATTCGCGCATCAGATAGTATGAAAGCTTTAACCTCGAACTGGCTTTCAGCCAATTTTGCATCGATGGTAGTTCGTACACGTTTCCGTAGAAATAAAAGAAAAGAACAAAAAAGAAGAAAAACAAGAAAAATGAGAAGAAAAAGGATAAAAAAAAGTTTGAAAAAGAAAAAAAAAAGAAGGAAGGAAGGAAGGAAGGAAGGAAGGAAGGAAGGAAGGAGCTGGTGATTTAATGCCATTGATTTGTAATCAGTACGTAAACATGTCCTATGACAATTTAATAAACCGATATGAAAACTCACTCTCTCTTTCTTTCTTTCTGTATCTATTTATCTATTTATCTATGTATCTATCTATCTCTATCACACTTATTTTCCTTTCCCTTTTTTCCTTTATCTTTTATCACCTGTAGGATGTCAGTATTTTCTTAAACGATCGTCCGAATGAATTAAAAATTTTCCATTTTTATCTTTTTTTTTTTTTTTTTTTATTTTTTTTTTCTTTCTTTGTTTTTTTTTTTTTTTTTTCCAAAGCTGTCCTCGTGACTGACATAATTAAATAAGTATATACATGGATGGATATGATTCGTACGAAAGACTTCGTTCGAATTAAAATTAAATAAATTGAAAATTAATAATAATATTTCATAATTTCTAAGTAGATATTTAAAACAAAACGAAATGAAAAAGAAGAAAGAGGAAAAAAGAAAAAAAAAAAAAGAAAAAGAGAGAATAGTACGAAAGAATAACATAGCTAATATAAAATGATTAAAATTTTCATCGGGTAATTTTTGAAAGATTGTAAAACGTTAATTTTCTGGTGTTAAAAGAAGGATAAAAAGGAAGATAAAAAGGAAGATAAAAAGAAAAGAAAAGAGAAGCAAGGAAAGAAACGAGACAATTTTACTTTCACTTTGAATCTTTCGTTAAGAGTTAAAGTATGAGATCAGGACGTTATTGGTCCTTACCTCGCGCTAAAGTCCTGGATCCTAGCGATCTTCTTTCCCTACAATTAGCCGTCACTAGGTACCGATGGGGTTTCGCGAGAATCCCCTTAAGACAGGGGAGATTTCACCGCCCGTAACCACCAAGCAACCGAGCTTAACTCCTGAAACATAATTAAAGTACCTTCAAGTTTTCCATTTTACGTTAATTCTAGCTTTTATCAAGACTAAAGCCGTATATATATATATATATATCTATATATATATATATATATATATATATATATGTATATATAAAATATATATAATATATATATATATATATGGTACACGTATTTTCAAATAACATTAACGATATTTTGTTTCGAGTTAATCACTGCGGGATTAATTAAATTTTAATAGTAAAAATTTTTCATGCATAGACACGCACATATACGCACGTATCATCACAAATATATTAACGTATATTCTTTCTCTCTCTCTCTCTCCCTTTTTGGCTTCCTATATTTTTACTCTTTTCAAATCGTTTTTCCTTTGGCAATGCAAATATTAATTCCATCGTTTAATTTTCAACATTCACCGATGATCGTTCTATTGCACATGCAAAATGTATATCGTTCGGTTCGCCAAATTTCTCTCGGAACGTTTTAAAAACTCTTCGTATATCGTTCAACGTTCATGTAGATACATACATTCATACATATATATATATATATATGTGTGTGTGTGCGTGTGCGTGTACGTGTATTGTATCTATATATTGTATGATGTACAAATGTTTTTCACCTTTCTAGCAGAAAATCGGTTTTATTTTTTTTTCCAAAAGTAGGAATTTCGGTGTCAAATTTTTTAACTCTCATCCTCGATCGTCAAGCTATTATATTTTATATCGTCAATCGATAGACAAATGTTTTACCATAACGCGCGAGATACCATGTACATATACATATATATATATACATATATATATATATGTATATATGTATTTGTATCTTTTTTTTTTTATTCAAATACATACGTGCGTGTATATCGCGCAATGTAAAACTTTTATTTTTATATTTTTGAAACTATACAAAAATCTGTATAAAAAAAAAATATATATATATATATATATACAGGTGAAAAAAAATTTTTTTAATTAGAACAATGAATTAAGTTAATAACGTAATACCCATGTCAATTATCTAGTTATACGTATACGTGGAAATGATCTAAAAAGGATAAAAAAAAAAGAAAAATTTCTTAAATAACTATGATAATATATATATATATATATATTTATATATATATATATATGGTGGCTGATATATAAACGATACTCGTTCGGATTTAATCTAGGTCCTCGATAACTCTTAATCTAACCTTTAACTTCGGTATCCACGATTGTTGTCTTTCGTTATCCTAGGGATCACGGAGATTTTCGAAATTCTCTGTCGTCTCTTAAGGACTGTAGATACTCGAGAGAGAGACAGAGAGAGAGAGAGAAATAGAGAGAGATAGAGAGAGAGAGAGAGAGAGAGAGAGAGAGAGAGATAAAGGAGGCTGGGGTCAGAAATAAAAAGGGGATTAAGACGGGAACCCTCCAGCGCCCCTATTCTTCCGTGTAATTGTAAACTTGGACTCGCGCTAGCCATAAATTTCTTGTGCTCTGGGCTTACTTTTCAAATTTATTATTCGCGCGTATACTACCCTCTATGTTTTACTCCCACTCTTAGAGTCTCACTCTCCTCTTCACACCCCTAAAACCAAGCCCTTATTGTCCGTGAAAAGAGTGGATCTTTGTTGTAGTTGAATTACCAAATAATTCTCGTATTTCTTCTCTCTCTCTCTCTCTCCTTATTTCTCTCTTTTTATTTTCTTTTATCATTTTTTGCTTTTTTTACGATTTTTATTTGTTAACTTTTATGTTTTGCTCTATTTAAATAAATAAATAAATAAAAAGAAAAAGACAGAACGAAATGCTTGAATTACTGATATTTCTTTCATCTATTTCTCTTTCCCTTTTGTTATTTCTTCTTCTTCTTCTTTTTTATTTTTTTTTTTTTTTTATTGTTTTATACCAGACGATGATATCGTTTATACGTAAACGAGCGAATTCGTTACGCTTCACTTTCGCTTCTCGTCCCTTTTATCGCACTTTCACCCAGCGCGCATATCTGCGAAATAAGATTACCGAGAGGAGGCAGGATCGTTTGTCCCTTTCTTTCTCATTCTCTCTCATTCTCTCTCACTCTCTCATATCCTTTTCCTTTTCAACGTATCATCCCTGTTTCATCTTCGTTTCATTCTCGTTTCAAGAAGAAGAAAAAATAAATGAAGAAACAGGAGAAGAAGAAGAAGAAGAAGAAAGATAAAATAATCACTTTTTGCTCCCTTATTCCTAAGAGATCATTCTTATAATATTGAAAAATGTAAAAGAGAATTGTTTCCTTTTTATATTGTAAAAAAAAGTTTTTCAAGATGTCTTTCATTTTTTTATTTATTTATTTATTTTTTTTTTTTTTTTTTTTTTAATTGTTTTAATCTATCGATATATTAATGCCGGAGAATCTTAGATCATAACTTTCGTTTCCTTTTATGTATACATTATAAATCTCATATATATATATATATATATATATATATATATATATCTTTCTTTCAGTATCGACGTATCCTTGAAACTCCACCGAGAATTCCCATAGATTTTCTTGGAATAAATGGAAAAGCGTATTTTAGAATTTCCTAGAGTCTCGAGGATATATAGCGGCGACAGAACGATGCATCCAGGGTTGGAACGTGTACGAAACGGTTTCTTTTTACTCCCCTTTCCATACACCCATCCACCCATTCACCCACCCACTCACCTTGGGTTATATCCCCTACTCTTTCTCAAAACCGTTTCAAAAGGTTTCTCTAACTGTGGACCAAGAGGAGGATCTCTTCGCGCGAATGAGAACGTAAATATCCTGAAAAATAAAAAGACAAAAATATAAAAGAAGACGAACGAGATAGATAGATAGATAGAGATAGATAGAGATAGAGATAGAGAGAGAGAGAGAGAGAGAGAGAGAGAGAGAGAGAGGATGATAGTAGTCGAAAGCTTCCAAGGATGATTTAAGCTAACTCCAACCTAACTACCACACGATTTTACCGTGCCAATAAACATTTCTCGGCAAAGAAACGAAAAGGAAATGGTTTGCCGT
>NC_140810.1:18840000-18845000 GCF_050613455.1 Vespa mandarinia
AAATTTGTTGAAAAGCGTCGATCAGTCGAAATGTAGGGGAAAAAAGGAAAAAAAAAGAAAAAAAAAAAAGAAAAAGAAGAAGAAGAAGAAGAAGAAACGAAAGAAAAGAAACAAAAAAGAGGTGTAAAAGAGGAGGACGAACAATTGTCGTAACGAGCTTAAGTTTCGTTTCACAGAATAATAATTACTTTTAGATATGCTCTCACTTGTGATTAGAAGAAAGAAAGAAAGAAAGAAAGAAAGAAAGAAAGAAAGAAAGAAAGAAAGAAAGAAAGATAATATGTTGTTTAAGTATTGATAATGATATATAATAATGCGAGAAACTTTGATATTATTGAATAGTGTTGTTGAGCCGAAATGTTGGAAAGGAAAATAAAAAAAAAAAGAAAAAAAAAGAAGAAGAAAAAGAAGAAAATAAGAAACAGAAACTTCGTAACGAGCTTAACTTTTATTTTTCTCAGTCTCCACCCCCCCCCCTACCTCACATTACCTTTGCCACTCGCCCCGATCCCTTCCCCCAATAATTACGTTTAGTTTTGTTCTGTTTCGTGATTAGAAAAAGAAAGAAAGAAAGAAAGAAAGAAAAATAATGCATTGTGTACTTATCTATGATGGTATATAATAAGTCTCTTTGAAATTGTTGAAATTTGTTGAACGTTTGGAATGTAAAAAAAAAAAAAGAAAAAAAAAAGAAAAAGAAAAAGAAGAAAGAAAAAAAAAGAGAAAAAGAAAACACAAACTTCGTAACGAGCTTAAGTTTTATTTCTCTTCGATAATTACGTTTGGTTTGTTGTGTTTGTGCTAAAAGAAAAATAGAAAAAAAGAAAAAAAAGAAAAAATAAATAAAAAAAGAGAAAAAAGAAGGAGAAAAATAAAGGAACATTCTGTGGATATCGATAATATACACGTTATATCGTTTATAATACGAAAGTATTATGGATACGTGATGGAATGCATTTTATCGATATAGAAGAAACGCCATCGTGCATCGAAATTTATTCACGAATTTCAATCGATTCATCGAACGGGCAAATATTCAGCGGGCATCGAGCAATATTCATAAACTGTATATATATATATATATATATATATATATATACATATATATATATATATATATATATATATATATGTACATGTAAATCCTTTTCTCATGATCCCGACGGAACTTACGAATAATTACACTAGGGGGTATATATGTAATATATAAAAAGTACATATATATATATATATACGCAAATAAATATTACTATATATATATATATATAATATAAATTTTATAATTTTTACTGTAATATTATATATGTAAAATTGAAAAATTTTTTTATATCTCAATTTAATATTTCCTAAATATAAATATAAATATCTCTCTCTCTCTCTTTCTCTCTCTCTCTCTATCTATCTATCTATCTATCTATATATATATATAATACAGAAGATTTGTCTGCTATTGAGAATAATAAAATTAGTAAAAAGAAACAAAAAAATACGAATAGTCAAAGATCGAGAGAGAGAAAGAGAGAGAGAGAGAGAGAGAGGGGGGGGAATGAGTGAGAGAGTGAGAGAAAGAGAGAAAGAGAGAGAGGGGGGGGGAATGAGTGAGAGAGTGAGAGAAAGAGAGAAAGAACTTGGACGTTCATTCGAAATAAACGACTCTCGAGATAAGCGGCTAACGAGTTACACGTTGAACGTGCGGGAAGTAACGAGAGTGGCTTTGATGCAGGTAATATCTCTGCTTTACGGGAGAAAGAAAGGGAAAGATGGAGAATAGGGGGATGAGAAGGACGTTAGGAAGGAGAGAGAGAGAAAGAGAGAGAGAGAGAGAGAGAGAGAGTGAGAAAGAGAAAGAGAAAGGAGAAAGATGGAGATAGGGAAGATCGGAGAAGGCTTGTCTAGTCAACGTTATCGGATCCTCTACAACGACGATGAGCCTCGCGATCATTCGAAACATAATTCACTTCCAATGATCATCCCTCGAGGGTTAATGTCTCGGCTCCGCGGTCTCGTTAATTCTCCTTTAGCTTTACATGAAAGAGACAGAGAGAAAGAGACAGAGACATTTACAAGTGCGGTGAGAGTGTGAGAGTGGGAGAGAGAGAGAGGAGAGAGAGAGAGAGAGGAACGGAAGGAAAAGAAAGGAAGAGAGAGATAGAGAAAGAGACAGAGATAGAGAAGGAGAGGAAAGCAGAAGAGAAGAGAAGAGTGGAGAGGAGAGGAGAGGAGAGGAGAGGAGAGGAGTGGAGAGGAGAGAGGAGAAGAGAAAAGCTTCGCAAGCAACTATGGGCTAGCTGCTTGTTGATGGAAGGAAGGGTAGAAGGAGAATGGCGAATAGGGCGAGTAAGAGAGAAAGAGAGAGAGAGAGAGAGAGAGAGAAGAGTAGGAGGAGGAATAGGAGGAGATAGTCACTATCAATTTTCCTCTAATGGGAGTGCAGCAGCGTAACGAGGTCGTAGGAGAGGGCCCCGTAGAGTGTCGCGAGCGATCACACTCGCGGTAACGAACTCACGACACATTGTGTCGCCGACATTAATGACGTAACGAGAGAATCGACGACGCCGTTGGCAATTCCATGTTCTCGGAAATCTCACGCGAATAATCGACAAACGACGACACTTTCACGTCCTTCTCTCTCTCTCTCTCTCTCTCTTTCTCTCTGTCTTTCTCTCTGTCTTTCTCTCTTTCTCTCTCTCTTTCGCTTTTCCTCTGTATCTATCTGTTTATCTCTCTTTCTCTTTTTCTTTCTCTCTCTCTCTCTCTCTCTCTCTTTCTCTCTCTCTTTCTCTCTCTCTCTCCTTCTTTCCCTTCATTTTGTCATTCTCACTCGCACGCTTAGTGTAGAAACATCCATTGAGACGTTTTCGTTTCCTCAATTTACGGGAAGGAGAATGAATAAAAATAGAAAGAAAGGAAGAAATTGAAACTCTACGTGACATCGATCGATCGATCGATCCATCGATCTATCGATCGTACGTACGAACTTTTCTATCCCTCAATCTTTCTTTTTTCTTTTGACTTTTTCTGTTTTTACTGTTTTTCTTTTTTCTATTTTTTATTTTTTCTTTTCTTTTTTTTTTTTTTTTTTTTTTTTTTTTTTATTTATTTATTTAATTCAGCCAGATCTCGATTTCGACGATTTTTTCCAAGTTCCTTCATCGCTCTTCCTTATTTTTCCTTACTTTTTTATTATTTCTTTTTTTTCCTTTTTTTTTCCTTTGTATTTTTCTTTTTTCTTCCTTTTTTTTTTCTTTTTATTTTTTTTTATTTTTCTTTTTTTTATCGTTAGTTACATCACGTAGGAAATAGGAAAAAGGAGGAAAGTTGTGTAAACGATATCGAACTACTTTATCGATTGGGAAATGGATAAAAACTGTGCGAGAATATTTCTCTTTCTCTCTCTCTCTCTCTCTCTCTCTCCTTTGCGCGTGCGTGCACGCAAAAGCGTTTATTTGATTAGTCCAAATTCGACAATGGGGAAATGAATCGCCACGATACGTTCTACGAAATCACGAGGGCTCATGAATATTTACGTTAAACGTGTGTACACGGTCATTGTACAAACAATCTGCTTGCATTTTCCTTCTCTCTCTCTCTCTTTCTCTCTCTCTCTCTCTCTCTCTCTCTCTCTCTCTCTCTCTCTCTCTCTCGTTCATTTTACCTCGAAGCATTGCCCGTCAATTTCAATTTTTATCTTTTTTTCTTTTTCCTTTCTTTTTTTTTTTTTTTTTTTTTTACCTCACCAAAATTGTGTATCCTAGCAAACGTTCACGTTAATTCTATCATAAATCATAATGGCATTTTCCAATTTGATAGTTTGAAAAAAGATTTTCATAGGTTTGGCCCTATTGATTGAGCATGATCGATAGTCGTTATCATCGAAAAAAAAGAAAAAAAAAATATATATATATATATGTATATAAATGTTATTATCGTAATATTTCATTCCTTCTCGAAATTGTCAATTCTTGATCATCTTATCGTTTTATTCGATTGTAAGAACGATATTATTTTCTATGATTAAAATATCACGTGAACTCGACGAGGAATCATCCAATTCAGTTTTGTATCGTTTCATTGCTCGTTGAATGAATTTTGATTTATTTTATTATATACGAATTATTCTTAATTGAACTTGATGATAAAAATAATTGCTATATTATGTTTCTTAATATTCTACGTACCTATGTGTACGTACATACTTAAGTACACTTTTTTTATCTTTAATTTTTATTTTTATACTTTTTTTTAGCAGGATCATAAACGTGGAACTTTATACCGTTATATATGTTATATATAATTATTAATGGAAGATGTAGTATATATATATATATATATGTATATATATATATATATATAAAAAATTAATGTTAATTTGTAAGACCTCAAGTATGACCTAGAAGAAACATATACACACACACACACACGCACACATATATTTAAAGCGTAAAAACAGTTTCGGTTACTTTTCATCCTCTTTCATCCTCCTTTTTTCTTACTCGCTTATTTTTTCATCTTCATTTTATTTCCTCTTCTTTTCCTTATTTCTTCTTCTTCTTCATACTTTTCACTGTCCTTTTCACAACGAAATGTCTGTTAATGGCGATAAGTTGCTTCCATCAGACGGGAAAACGTACGAAACACTTTTGCTAACATGGATGTATATAACTTTGCGATTTTCAGCGTTCGTTTTCATCTTCCTTTATGGAAAAAGGAAGTAAAGAAAAAGAAGAAAATGTTACACTAGAAATGGAACAGCATGTGCGTGGGTGTGCATACGTATACATGTCTACGTATAAGTATACATGTCTACATATGAAATGTAGAGAGAAAGAAAGAGAGAGAGAGAGAGAGAGAGAGAGAGAGAGAGAGGAGGAGGATGGTGAACCGAATTCGACAAGTTTGTGGAAACCCACGAGAAATGCATTTTTATTGTCACAATATAGTTTTCCTCCCTTCTTATACGAATTTTCCTCCAAAAAAGATTTCCTCTTTTTCTTATTATT
>NC_140810.1:18847500-18870000 GCF_050613455.1 Vespa mandarinia
AAATGAAAAATGTATTTTTCTTTTGATTTGTTTTTTTTTTCTTTGAGAGAGAGAGAGAGAGAGAGACCGAGAGAGAGAATAGTGAAAAAGTAAAGAAAGATTATCTATGGTAAAATGAAATTAACGGCGAGACGCGACGAAATGAAACTGGCGATTAAAAAGTTGGACCAGGGTTGCAGGTGGAAGAAAGAGACATGCTGCTACTACTGCTGTTGCTGCTGTTGGTGGTGTTGGTGTAAGTGAAGATAGGGGTAGTAATGGTATGGTGATGGTGGTGGTGGTGGTGGTAGTGGTGGTAGTAGTAGTAGTAATAGTAGTAGTGGTGGTAGTGGTGGTGGTGGTGGTGTTAGAATGTGAGAATAGGGGTCAGTAGTTGTTAGAGAGAACGGCTGGACGGTCATTCTTTTACGATGCAACGAAATTTACGAGAGACCGAAATGAGAACGGTGCGATGTCGTGGTGTGCGATTAAGGGAGCTCGACGATAAAAGGCGGAAGTAAAGTTTCCAAAGCGTTATTCTTTCTCTAACAATCGGCGAAGAAGGGGAACAATTAATATTTCTTCCTGTTGGCCGTACGATAGAGTTACGGCCGACGATATAGATAACACTTGGGACACGTGAAATGATATTAAAGAAGTAGACGGTAGAAGGTAGTTTATCGAAACTTTTTTTATTATTTTTTTTCTTCTTTCGTTTATTTTTTTTCCTTTTTTTCTTTTTTTATATTTTATTTTTCTTTCTTCTCTCTCTCTCTCTCTCTCTCTCTCTCTCTCTCTCTCGATATAATTAACGTCATTAATTTTATATTGCACAGATAAAAAAAGAACAGGAAAATTCAAGAAAATTATTCGTCCATAAAATTATGTACCTCGTACGTCGTATAGTCTCATTTTGATATTACTGCGAACATGTGAACGAAATAAAACTGACAATTTTAAAATTATGATGACAATTAATTACGTTAATTATGTCTAATGTGATATATCGAAATAATTTTAAGAAGATAAAACAACGATATAGTTTTTTAATAGTTATCTACGAATTTTACTATATTATATAGTGTCTATAATTTTTTTAACAATATTTATTGATAGACGCTCATTATAAAATATCATGCATATAATCAACGTAATTAATTATTTAATTTAATTCTAATATCATTAGATTCGTTTCTTTAATTATTAATATGATATATCGAAGTGATATTTAAAATAGTGAAACAATAGTATTTTCTAATGGTAGTCTACAAATTATACGTATATAAAATATATAGATAAGTATAGAAACTAGAATTTAGAAGAAATATTCACCTGTGGTAAAATTAGTATTTCATTATACGGGATTGCAAGTGCCGCGGGACGTGACGAAATGAAACTGACAATTTTAAAATTAAGATACTAATTAATTACGTTAATTATATATTGCATATAAAAATGATTTTAACAAAGTGTCACCACACTATTTTATAATGAGTGTCTACCTACGAATAATGTATAGAAATTAGAAATTTTTCATATATTCGTCCACGATAAAATTCTTGTATCATCATATAAAACTTGAAAATAAATTTTTTCTTTTTATTTAAATAATTAAGATAAAAATTAATTATTTTAATTATATATAATATATCGAAAAGGGAACGGAACAAAACGGAACAGATATGGAACAGATATGGAACAGATATGGAACGGAACGGAACGGAACGGAACGGAACGGAACGGAACGGAACGGAATGTGTTCGTGAAAGATTCTTTTCTACTCTTCTTATTTTTCGACATCTGGCGCGTAGAAACGAGGGCGATTATTTATAACGAAAAGTGGAGTGCACTGGTCGCAAAATGACATAGAAATCGTTTAGGAAAAGAAAGATAGATGACGATGGAAAGATGAAAGAGAAAGAGACGAAAAGTACAAATGGAAAGGTAGAAGCAAGGCCACGAAAAAGGGACGAAAGAGCTCGTTTTTGATCAGTACTAAGGGAAAGAGTGAGTAAAGTAAAAGATTTAGTTATACTAAAAGGGTACAACGAAGTGACATGTTTTTTCTTCTTTATTTCTTTTCTTTTTCTCATTTTTCCCTTTTTCTTTTCTTTTCTTTTCTTTTCTTTTCTTTTCTTTTTTATTCCTCGTCCTTACGCTTTTAGGATCGTCGATAGGACGAAGAGACGCGTAATAGATGTTTCTTTCTTCTTTTTTGTTTTATTATTATTATTATTATTATTATTATTATTATTATTATTATCATTATTATTTTTTTTTTTTTTTTTTTTTTTTATACTTCTCGAGACTTTCTTTTCTTTTTATCGGGTTCCGCGTATCGATCACCGTGGTTCAATGGTTTTGGATTTTGAGAAAATAGTAAAGTAAGTTTCACGTGTAACTTACTTGCGATAAGAATATCTTGAAATCTATTATTAGAATGTCAATCGTAACGATAAACGTAAGTAGGTCGGTATATGTACATACGTCGTATGTAAATACCATTAAATCGAAATTATCTTTTATCCTTTGTTAGAAATTTCGTCGTTGGACGAGGGTTGGTGTAATCGAGCGCCGAACAAAATTACATTGAGAAGAGCTCGAATCCGACTTCAGGTGGTTCAACTTGGAATTGGATCAACCAGAACGAAGAGAGAGAGGGAGAGAAAGAGAGAGAGAGAGAGAGAGAGAGAGAGAGAGAGAGAGAATATACCGATTAATTATTTAAGCTAGTACGCCAATACTGCACTCTCTCTCTCTCACTCTCTCTCTTTCTCCCTTCCTCTCTCCTCTCTACCATCCACAATTCCCAGTTAGACATTTCCCACTATTCCCAGTCGATTCTCAATTCTCTGACGTTACGGAGACATTTTCCGCGATTCGTTTAATTAGGTTAATTTAATTTAATTAAATTTCATTCATCGGATCTAATTAGTTGGGCAACATCGTTCACCTTGTCGGGAGATACAAAGGTGAAAGGGTGAGAGAGAGAGAGTGAGGGGGGGGGAGGAGGGGAAGAATAGCGCGAATGGGTGCTACGTTTATTATTGTCAATGGAGAACAGCATTTATGGTATATTAAATCAATTGTTTACCGCGCATACAGGTATAATAATAATAATAATAATAATAATAATAATAATAATAATAATAATAATAATAATAACAACAATAACAATTGTATTGTAATTGTAGGAAAGAAAAGAAAAAAAAAAATTCTTACGGTCATTGATTTTCGGTTTAATTGTTAATCGTTAATCGTTAATCGTATTAACGGAATATATTTATTAAGAAACATTTAATTGCTAAGTAAATAATTATGTTATCATTATTTCGAATGAGAAATTATGAAAGAATATTTTTTCATTGTGAATCGTCCAATGGCGTTGACATTTAATCTAACGAAATGTTATACATCATGGATAAAATTATTTTTAATTTCATTGACATCACCGTAGATGTTTTTTTTCTCTTTATCCCTTTTCTCTTCGTTTCTTTCTTTTTTTGTCTTTTCTGGAATATTTTTTGTCGCCTTTTTTTTTTTTTTTTTTTTTTTTTTTTTTTTTTTTTTTTTTTTTAATGTAACGAAATCGTTGAGAGAGAGAGAGAAACAAATGTTTTGCATTTGCGTTTGTTCTCTGGTATATTCGTAGCAACGTTGGTATGAGAGATAAGATAACCGGCAAGATAAACTTAAATGGTGAAACGAATACAACGTCCAATCCGTTCCGTAGGGTTTCCTAAGGGAACGGTCTGCTCTTCCTGGTACTTATTCTTCTAGATAAACTTGTCCAAAGTGAAATTACTAGCCCTTAAGATTCGCCAAGGTGACGACTATTATCATTCTACGAGAATGTATATCTTCTTTGAAGAAAAATGAAAATTCTTATTACAAGTATTCACTTCTTTTATTATCGTACTTGTGTCTTTCCTCTTTTATTTAACTTTTATTTATTAATTTATTTATCTTTTTTTAACGTCGTCTTTAATATTAACTATCTTTGCTTCAAGCGAGTAACTTCGTTACGTTCTATTTTATTAAGAAATTTTTTTTTAACGATAGACATAGATCTCTCTCTCTCTCTCTCTCTCTCTCTCTCTCTCTCTCCATTTTTCAATCTTTCTCACTTTTATATTTCCATTTTTTTCTTTCTTTCTTTCTTTCATTCGTACATTTTAATGAACGAACGAAATAAGTAGCCCATTGATTGAAGATAAATTTTGGAAAGAAACAAACAAGATATATTATTAAAAAATAAGTAAATAAATAAATAAAAATAATATAAGCAAAAAAAGAAACGAACGAACGAACGAACGAACGAACGAACGAACGAACGAACAAACACACGAAAAGAAAAAGTCATTGTATCGAACGTTGTTCAGTAAAACGATTGAACATGCATTGGTCATGGTATTTAAATAGTCACATATGTAGAAAGATCTATCCTACCTAACTACTTATTTACCTACCTGATATGCGCGTTGTAAAAGCGATCAAAATGTAAACTTGTAAGAGCTTTGATAAAATGTGAAACGACGTATCGACGGGGTTGAGTTACTCTAAAACGAACATCACCCATTTAATCCGTCGAAAGAGAAAAAGAGATATGGATAGATACGTAAATAGATAGAGAGATAAAAAGAAAGAGAGATAGAGATAGAGATAGACATATAGAGAGAGATAGAGAGACAGAGAGAGAGAGAGAGAGAGAGAGAGAACTTCAGATGTCGACCATGGAAAGCGGTAGAATGACATAGTTTGCTGATGAAAACTCGTGAATTAACGATAGCCTCGATAAAAGCGTCTCCACCCTTTATCCTTCGACATAAAAAAAGAGGTACGTTCCTTTTAATTTTTTTTTTTACAATTTTTATTTTCATTTCTATCTTTTTTTCTTTTGTTCTTTTTTTTCTTTTGTTTTTACTTTCATTTCTCCTTTATCTTTTTTTTCCTCTTCTTCTTCCTCTTCTTTTCTCTCTTGTTTCTTTTTTCTTCTTCTTTTCTCTTTTGTTCTTCATCGCGAACCTCCCCCCTTTCCCTCCCTCCCTCACTCACTCACTCCCCCCCTTTCTCTTCGAAGAGATCGAACACGAAAGAAAAAAAAAAAAAAAAGAAAAAAAAATAAAGAAAACAAAAGAGAAGGAAAAAAATCTCTGTTTCCTTTTCCTCATTTATTTTATTTTCTTTTTTTCCTTTCTTTCTTTTTATTTGTCCCTTTTCTCAAATCCTCCCCTCCCTCTTTCTTCCTTCCTTCCTTCCTTCCTTCCTCCAATTTCTATCTCCTCTCTTCTATCCTTCCATCTCGTATTGTTTTTCTTTTTTTTGTTGTTGTTGTTTCTCTCTCTCTCTCTCTCTCTTTCTCTCTGTATATATATATATATATAAGTTTTCATTGATTGTATGATATAAATAATCGATACATTCGATCTTTCATACTTATTGATTTCGAACTTTGACCCTTTCTCCTTTCTCGACTCTTCTGAAAACGAAGATCTCGTTTGTATCTTAAAAAGAAATTTCTTTTTTTTTTTTTTTTTAATTAATAATTAAGCAGATAGTATTTCGTCAAATGAAAATTAATCGATCGGCATAAATGATTTCATAAATATTTTAATCGGTATAAAACATTTATTTGGTGTCGGGGTTGCGTCAGCGTTTGCTTCACTTATATTATTATTATTATTATTATTATTATTATTATTATTATTATTATTATTATTATTATTATTATTATTATTATTATTATTAATATTATTATTATTATTATTATTATTATTATTATTATTATTATTATTATTATTATTACGTATCTGATATGTTATTATATACATAGATGTATAACTGGTAAAAATATTTGTTTTGAAATATTTTCCGAACGTTCAAGTTATTGATCCAAGATATGTCAGCGCGTAAAATAAACTTGCTCGTAGATTGGCAAAAATCTTCCTTCACGATTTTATTACTATTACATAATTTTTTTATTCATTCATTCATTCATTCATTCATTCATTCATTCATTCATTCATTCATTTATTTGTATCTTTTTTCTCTGGGATTTCTTTTTTCGTTTCTTTCTTGCTTCTTTTTTTTTTTTTCTTTTTTTCTTATTTTTCTTTTCTTATTATTATTATCATCGAAGAAAAGTTAAAAAAAGAAAAATTCTTTTCTCAAAGTATAAGATATACATCGTTCTCTCGAATATATAAGATCGAAAGGAAAGAATGAAAAAGAGTGAATGACGAGGAAGAGATAAAAGATAACGAATCTTTTTTCTGTTTGTTTTTTTTTTTTCTTTTACAAAGATAGAAAAGAAGAAATATTATAAACCAATATGTCTTGTCAGTTTCTACTGATTTCGAATAAACCTTAGCTCCCTTGGCATTCATCTATTATGTACGTATAAAGTTCTCTTTGCGATTGAATGAAATCAAGTTGACTTCGTAAGTTCTTACATACATACGTTAGCTGGCTTATTTATTTCAAAGGGAAACTCGCACACCGAGAGTAGTATGGACCGACGTCGCATAAAGTTTGCCGCCATTAGCGTTAACAGGGATGGTCAGGGTAGAATGAGAAGAAGGGGATGTTGGGAAAGGTTCTGTATTGTTGACGAAAGGTACAAAAAAAAAAAAAAAAGGAAAAAAAAAAATAAAAAAACAGATACGCCTATTTGCAATTCTTATTGCGAGAGACGGAATTACTTCCTCTCACTGTCTAAAAGGGAAAAAGAAAAAGAAAAAAAGTAATAAAACTATCTTAACTGTTAACTTTTACTTTTTAATTTATTTCTTTGTGCTATGCGCCGACGTCAATAATTCGTCTTTACGTGCGATCGATAAGAATCAATGATAGGTTTTTAAAATACAGTATTGAAAAGAAAAGAAAAAAGGAAAATATTATATTAATAATAATAACAATAAAGATGAAACCATAATCAAATAATAATAAATATAGTAATAGGATAATAAAATAATTTAGTAATAAAATAATAATAATAATAATAATAATAATAATAATAATAATAATATTAATAATAAGTCGCTTATTCGGCTTTTATTTTACAAAGAAAAAGAAAAAGAAAAAGAAAAAGAAAAAGAAAAAGAAAAAGAAAAAAAAAAAGAAAAAGAGCAATAATAAAATAACAAAAAAAAAAAGAAAGAATATCTTCCCTTTCTCTTTTTCTTATTTTAAGGATATTGAATTATAGTACGTATTAATTCACGAGTCGAAGTTGCATCTCCTCGAAGCTTGGCACTTTTTTTTTTTTTATTAATCCTCATTCCGGTAGGACTTCTGGTACATCTTTTCACCTTTCTAAAGGTACCTCTTTTCATCCCCTTCCCTCCACACACCCTCCTGACGATTCCATTCATCGTAAGTTTCATCGCCTCGTTTCCGGACTCGTTTCGACAGCTTTAATAAGTCCCCAGACGAAAGAGACAGACAGATAGACAGAGAAAGAGAGAGAGAGAGAGAGAGAGAGAAAGAGAGAGAGAGAGAGAGAGAGAGAGAGAGAGAAAGAGAGAGTGAGAAAGAAGCCGAGTTCTTTTTCGCTTCACTTGAGTGTCAGACGCCACCACGTAATCTTTCATCCTTTTTCTTTTTCTTCGTCTCTCTCTCTCTCTCTCTCTCTTTCTCTCTTTCTCTTCTACTTTCCTTTTCTTTTTCTTCTTCACCTCTTCTTTTTCTTCTTCATCATCGTCCAACTGTACCGCGAATAGTCTCGCTTTGCGATCGAGATGGAGAAGCAGAAGAGTGCGGAAGAGGGGTTGCTAGTGATCAGGGAGTTGATGCTGCTTCGGCTACAAGAATATATATATATATATATATTTATATATATACTATATATATATATACTATATATACTATATATATACTATATATATATATATATATATATATATATATATATATACACTTGTGTCGAGGGGGAACTAATCTGGCTTCGAGGAAGTCCTTCGATATCGGAGCGCTGCCCTTCCTTTGAAGTTAACACCTTACTAGGAGGGTGGATGAAAACCGAGGAGGAAGGCGATAACCTCTCACTCACATACACATACACGTATACGTACACGTACACATACACGTATACGTACACGTACACATACACGTATACGTACACGTACACATACATGTACACGTATTCCTGTTCTCCTTCTCTCTCTCTCTCTCTCTCTCTCTCCCTCTCTCTATCTTTTTCTTCCTTTCTCTCTCTCTCTCTCTCTCTCTTACTCTCTCTCTCTCTAGCGTAAGCTCGTTTGGAGACTTCGTAATTGCGAGGAAGGTCCTCCTCGCAGGAAATGTCCCTTCGATAAGATATTCTCCTGACTGAAAGTCGAAAGACTCTTCTATCAAGAAAAGTTAACGTATTTTCGATCTCTTCTATCTTTTTCTTTTAAAAGACCAGAGATAGGGATAGATGGATAGATGGATAGATTCAGAGAGAGAGAGAGAGAGAGAGGAAGAGACAAGAAACCTGTAGCAAGTGCTTTGTATCCAAAGGACGTAGTCTTCCTTTCTGTTTCTTTTACGAATGAAAAAGAAACAATGTTTTTGCCTCGTAGGGACAATGTTTTTCGGAAAAGGTAAGGGGTGGTGGTGATGATGATGGCTGTGGTGGTTGGTTGGTGATGATGGAAAAAAAAAGTCCTTCGCGCTTCAACGGAACTTCGCTCGATTGACGTAACTCTGCGAAGCTTTTCTTTCCCTTTTTTTCTTTTCTTTTTCCTTTTTTTTTTCTTTTTTTTTTCTCCTTCCTTTTTTTTTTCCATTCTTTTTCTTTCGTTTGTTTTTCGTGCCTTTTTCTGTTTTCATTTCTTCCTTTTTTTTTTTTTTTTTTTTTTTCTTTTTTTCTTCTTTTATCTGTTTTCATTTCTTTTTTTATTTTTACACGAACAACAACGTTCACCCAGAGATGATAGATATCTATATAAATCGTTGGTCTGTCAAACGTAAATTTTTTCCAACGATATTTTTAACGTTCAGCGATATAATTTTTTTTCCTCATCCTTTTTCTTTTTTCTTTTCTTTCTTTTTTTTTTTTTTTTTTTTCTTTCCTTTTTACTCTCTTCCCCCAAATTTCCCGAACATTGCGCGAAATCGCGCGCGCCTTCTTCTATACAAAAGACAAAAAAAAAAAAAAGAAAAAAAAAGAAAAAAAAAAGAAAAAAAAAATAGAAAAAAAAACAGAAAACGGGGGAAAAAACAAAAAAAGAAAAAAGTCTCCCCTTTATTTCATCTCGAACAGCCGAGAGAATAGCCGACGAGAAAAATCTGTATTGAAAATGTTACGTTTTTATGTATTACGTACAATATCCACGGGGGAATGTTTCATAGTTTTACTTTTATCGATTTTAAAATACTTTTCGCGTTGAGCGCGTGCCATATAATATTTGTTTTAAAAAAATCGATTTGCAAGAGCTTTCATTGGAATATACATAGTGCATAGTATAAAACATTACGCACATACATACATGTTGAAACATATATACATATGTTGTGTACGTTGACGCGGACAAATACAGTGATAGAGAAATTTCTCTCTTTTTTTTTTTTTTCTTTATTTTATTTTATTTTATTTATTTATTTATTTATTTATTTTTTTTTTAATATTTTGCGATTACAACAAACATGAGTCCATGTCGGAACATTCATAATCACAAATTGTTGATTAATGATGACATCGATTTAATGTAAAATATTCCTCGTATAAATCTCGTAATGATTAGATGTTTTCATATCTCTCTCTCTCTCTCTCTCTCTCTCTCTCTCTCTCTGCCTATATATATATATATATATATATATATATATATATATATATATTTATCTCCCTCCGATCGACCGCTACGTGACCCGAATAAAATATTTCTGGGTGACCGCCAACTCACCGATTTTCTTTGATATCTTTGAACGAATCACGAAAGCATCAACCTCGTATGGCGCAAAATGAGATTCGGAGATCGGGGATAGGGGGGGGAGGGGGAATCGAGATGATGGGGTAGTAGTCGTCGTCGTCGTCGTCGTTGTCATCATCGGCATTGATGGCGGCTGCGGAACGTCATAGGATCGACATAAGAAAAATCTCGAGTCTCTCTCTCTCTCTCTCTCTCTCTCTCTCTCTCTCTTTTTCTCGCCCTTTTCGAATCATTCGAACCGATCGTTTTTGTATCGAACGAAGAGAATTCTAGGACTACTTTAGAGAGTTTCACCCTCTCCTTATAACTTTAAACTAACCAACCAACCCCACCATCCCTCCATCTTTACTCTAACCCTTCATTTTTCCAACAACACCACCACCTCCTCCTCCTCCTTCTCCTCCTCCTTCTGCTTCACCCTCTCCTCCTTCTGCTTCACCCTCTCCTCCTTCACCTTTTGCTTTTATCTCCTCCTTCCCTCCTCCTTTTTTTGCTTCTCCCTCTTTTTCTTCCTCTATCATCCCCTCTTTCTCCTCACCCTCTCTCTCTCTCTCTCTCTCTATACCCCATTTCCTCTCTCCTCCTCTGCTACCCTCTTCCTTCTTTTTCCACTTCTTCTCCTTCTGTCAATATTGATTAAACGTAAGAAGTCTTATCTTAGATCCTCTCATTCGTGTTCCATTATTGTCGAAAAATGAATAGGCAAAATAATAAAACTAAAACGATTGGTATGGTATATTTTCATTTTGTTAAAGTTAATTTCGAATAATTTTTTAAACGTCGTTGTAATCACTCATTTCTTGTTTCATCGTCGTTGTTTCATTCATTTCTCAACATTTATCACGAGAATATATGATACATTTATATCCTCGTATCGTAGCGGGATACAAGAGATAGGAAAAGATTTCTTTTTTCTTTTTTCTTTTTTTTTTTTTTTTTTTTTCTTTTTTTTGTTTTTCCCCCTGTCTCTTAGATTATTATAACGCACGTATTTAGCCGAGATTATTTTCTCGTTAATCTCGGGACATTTGATATTTTTCATTAATCGGATTTTCTCTTTTCGTTATAGAAAACTGTTGCGTACTACAATCGTAGCCAACAAATACTCTATGGACAACAGAGTTCCGGCGTACTCGCGTTCGTTTATTTATCACCACGATCGTTATCGTAGGATCTAACCAAACCTGTACATACATATATACATATATATATATATATATATATATATATCACTTATTTTCACGAAATCTGTCGACGTGATCGATATGTCGTTTTGATAACTCTTATAAATATTCATATTTCGTTGGAAAATGTTTATCTGCGCGCGCGCGCGACTGTCAGAGTTTATAGTTGTAATAATAATAACAGTAGTAATAGTAGTTGTAGTAGTTGTTGTAATAGTAGTAGTGATAGTAATTGTTGTAGTAGTAGTAGTAATCGTAGTAATGATAGAAGGATTTAGTTCGATTTATAGACTAAAATACCTATGGGCTTAAATGTCTTTATATACATACGCAATCATTAATTTGAATTAGAATATTCGTGTATTCCTTGTTTAGACTGATATATTGGATCGAAAATTTTTGTACACTTGATAAAAGAATAATCTTTCAAATGGATTATCAGTATTTACGATGATATATCTGAATCTATAAGTTTTTCAATCCTTATGCAAATTCTTTTCACTTTTTTTTTCTTTTTTTTTCTTCTTTTTTTTTCTTTCTTTTTTTTTTTACACGGTATACCCCAATCTTTTTTTTTACACGGTGGATGAATATGGTTGAAAAAAAAATCGTGTAAAGAGAGTCGCGTGAAAATTGATTTACAAAAAGTATAAAACTTGTGTCGAACGAGCACACGAAGTGTAAAAATAAAAAAGAAAAAAAGAGCAATTTAAAAATATAGAAATGTATCCGGTTAAAATATTTTGTTCAAAAAAAAAAAAAAGACACACAAAAACACACAAACATACATAAGAGAAAAATTAATCCATTGAGAAAAATTTAGCAAAAAAAAAGGAAAAGATATTTAAAAAAAAAAAAAAATAAAAAAAAAAAAAAAAAATAGAAAGAAAAGAAAATATCAAATAAAATTGTAAGGTTTTTACGATTATTTTGCTGCGAATAAATAAGTATGCTTTCTAACGATCTCATGTAAAGGTAAATAAATTAAAAAAAAAAAAAAAAAAAAAAAAAAAAGAAAGAAGAAAAAAGAAAAAAAATAATTCTCACTTACGTTGATAATTTTAATTTTCAACGTGATATATAATCTTTGTTTTAATAATTAATTTCGTGAAAAAAAAAAAGAAAAAAAAAAGAAAAAAAAAAGAAAAAAAAAGAAAAAAAAAGAAAAAAGAATGATTTATACCACACCTTCGTCCAGGGAATCGTAAATCTCGAAACATGGCAAGAGGTCTTTGTTCAAATTTTTATAACTTGTTCGAGATTCGTGCGTTTTACATCGTGGATCGTAATTTGTATAGAGAGAAAGCCAATTTTTCTTTCTCTGTCCTTCTATCTTTCTCTACCTTTCTCTCTCTCTCTCTCTCTCTCTCTCTTTCTCTTTCTCTCTCTTGGTAGTACGTTGTCCCTCTTTCCCAAAGCTCGCACGTAATAAAGGTTATACTACGAGGTATATACACATAAAAGAAAAGTGGATACTGTCGGTAGTGGCAGGACAGTAATGTCGAGTATACCGTACATAGCATGTATCTATGTGCCTATATACGTACATATATATGTATATATGCATGTATGTTATACGTAGTTCCAACGTTGGCGACAGTGTCTATGCTAATCCCAGATGTCCCAAACATTTTCCAGAAGGAGCATGTTTTCATTTTCCTAGCGGCTTTATAAAGGCATTCACTAACATACACGTAATCTAGTGATATGTATAAAAACATACATACATACACACACACACATATTTATATATATATATGTTTATACATATTGTTGTATAACTATATTTATAGTAACTATAACGTCACAGAACATTTATCCGTTGGATCGTCAAGACTTTTCAATTTCTCACGTATTAAATCTTTTATTTTATCTTTCTTACGATTTTTATAACGACTCTAACACCTTCCTTGTATTTTTAAAAGAGGAGAGAGAAAGAGAGAGAAAGAGAGAAAGAACTGGAAAACTCGAGACACTCGATAGCAGTTTAATGAGCGAAGTTTATTCGAGGCTGATATCGGAGAAAGAGAAAGGACATGTTTCTTTAAATGAAAAGATTTTCGAGTTTTCATTTTTCTTCTTCTTCTTCTTCTTCTTCGTCTTCGTCTACTTCTACTTCTTCTTCTACTTCTTCTTCTACTTCTTCTTTTCTTTTTTCCTTTTTCTATTTTTTCTTTTTTTTTATTTTTCTTTTTTCGTTTTTCATCCTTCTTGAAAGAAATACGTCACGCGTCGAGATAAGTACAAAGCTAAGATGGTGACTCCCCTTTTGACAAGAGACTAGTTTCATATGCTTAGATACACACACACACACACACACTAACGTAATATGTTAGTAGAAATTTATATGGTTATGTAAGTAAATATACTCATACACAGACACACTCATAGAGACACACGGACCAAAAAGGATCATACCTTGAGGGCTCAGGTATGCATTTACGTACTCAAAGTACATAATGCAGTACGCAAATTCTCATGAAGATCCTTTGCTTCTCTTTAACCCTCCTCCTACCCCTCTCCCTCCCCACTCTCATTCGTCATTTTTTACCTTCATCATCATCATCATCATCATCATCATCATCATCATCATCATCATCATCATCATCATTATTATCATTATCATCATTATTTCGTAATAGCCATCTCTTTCGTGTTATTAACTCGGCCTAAAGTCCTCGATCTAGTTGTTTTCTTTTTATTTTTTTATTTTCTTTTTTTTTTTTTTTTAATTTTTTTTTCTTCTCTTTTTTCCTTTTTCTAATCTTTTTTCTTTTTTTTTCTTTCTTTTTTTTTTTTACATCTCTCAACAAAAAACGTCAACGTAAATTGGCCTGTTAAGACGACTCCCATTATTTTTTTGTTCTCTCCCTCTCCCTCTCTCTCTCTCTCTCTCTCTCTCTCTCTCTTTTTTGTTCTTTTTCTTTCTAGTTTTTTATTTTTTTTTGGGTTTATTTTTTTTACGATGTTTCTCAATTATTTGTTATGATTTTGTCCGAGTATAAATAATACGGGACGAATAAAGACGATGCTCTTGAAGAACTGCCAAGAATTGATTTAGATCGAAGAGAGAGAAAAAGAGAGAGAGAGAGAGAGAGAGAGAGAGAGAGAAAAGAAAAAATAGCAAGAATAGAAGAGTCGTAGAATTTACTATGATTTCAACGACGACGACGTCAATGACGACGATGTTAATGACGACGACGACGACGACGAGGACGACGAAGATTTTAAGTTCGAGAAAATCGATAAGATACAGTACGAAGTTCCTCAGTGTCTCGTTTTAATTGCATAAAACGATTTGTTATTTTTTATTGAGACTACGTTAAAGCAAGAGAATTTCTTTTTTAACAAGCTTTTCTTTCTTTCCCTCTACCCGTTTCTTTTTTTCTTTTCTTTTCTTTTCCTTTTTTCTCTCCCTCCCTTTTTTTTCTTTTTTTTTTTTTTTTTTTTTTTTGGATTCTTATAACTCGACCAGGAGAGAGAGAGAGAGAGAGAGAGAGAGAGAGAGAGAGAGAGAGAGTGAATGTTCTCGAGTGTGTCGTTAACGAGTTCGTTATCGTTCAATTCCCATCGGAAATATTGTATTTTATTAAAATCGACGTGACGATTATGAACTCAATTGACAAAAGAGTTTGATATTTTTTCCTTTTTCCCCTTCTTGCCCCCATCCCCCGCCCTCTCTCTATTTTCTTTTATTTTTTTTAATTTAAAAAAAAGAAAAAAAGAAAAAAAGAAAAAAGAAAAGAAAAAAAAAAAATCAACATCCCTCTCTTTCGCCTTCGTTTCATTACGAAATCACTTGTAAATTATTATTGGTGGTTTTTCGTGGTTAACGAGAATACGATACTGACGATCATTTATTATTTTCTTCTTCGAAATAATAAATCGATAAATTCGTTTATTATTGTATTTTAAAAGAGATACAAGGAGTTATAGCAAGTAGGAATTTGAATTTTATTTTTTCGCAGACGAAATCCTTTCTCTCTTTCTCGTCCTCATCCTCGTTCTCATCCTCGTTCTCATCCTCGTTCTCATCCTCGTCCTCTTCTCTTTCTTTTTACTCCTTCACCTTCAGAGGGATACAGAAACATCGATAGAAACTCAAGGCTCTTCTTCACTCTAGTGGTTTCATTTCCTTCGCATTTGTCCACCCTTTCGGTTCGCTATACTCCACCGCATCTTCGATTGTTGACCGACCCACCTTCGGGCTATTCTCATCGGGGTAGAGAAAAATAAACGACAGATACATTCAACATACATACACATATATATATATATATATATATATATACACATATATACATACATGTATACGTATATACATAGATATATGTATGTATCCAGCAACCATACATACTTACGTATGTACTATCACACTACGTAACTTACACAAGGATTACGATACGCCAGTTCGTACGATTTTGCGGCGAACCCTTTATTGCCGCGTCACGTTTAAACCCTTACGATTTTTCGCATTTCTTTCGTCGTTTTCCTTTTTCGATAAATCCACGATTACGTTCGAAATCGTCCCTCTCTCTCTATCTCTCTCTCTCTCTCTCTCTCTCTGTCTCTCTCTCTCTCTATTATTCTTTCTCTTTCCTTTTCCTTTCTTTTTATCACGATCGCCAAGAAATCGTAAGAAAAAAGAAAAAGGAAAAGGGAGGAGAAAAAAGAACCAAAAAAAGAGAGAAAGAAAAGAATCAAAAAAAGAAAAAGAAAACCATCTGAGTAACGGGAAGGGGGGATGAGGGGCTTGGATGAACATGTTCATGTTAGAGATTACGTACTTACATACATAGATGCATACATACATACATACATACATATATCACGTAATAGACGACGTATTCAACTTTATAGGAGATAAAGGAAAGTAAAGTTGGACATAGACAGACAGGAAGATACGATCTTACTTACGGTTGGTTCAATTTACCAACCTTGTCGTCGAATTTCAACCTTAAACACCCACTCGAACTGTTTGTCTTCGAAGTCTGATCTATCATGGGGTTAGGAGGGGTAGTGGACGGGGTGGGGACTACCATCCTTCTCGAAGGTCAACACCACTTCGACAGTTTATTCCCCACCTCCTCCCTTCCTCTCTTTTATCCTTCTCCCTTATCCTCCCTTCACTCAGTTTCTCCTTCCTTATCGTTCGCCCTTTTCTATCCTCTCTCTCTCTCTCTCTCTCTCTCTCTCTCTCTCTCTCTCTCTCTCTCGGTTGCACTCTCTTCTAGATGAGGCACGAAGGCACGAATCCTTTATAATGGGGCTCCGACAAATTCCACTTGAAAGTTTCACGAGTATCAAGTCCTCGGTAACCCCCATCGAATAATCTCAGCCAGGCGAGATTATCGTCCTCGAATTTATACGCAAGACCGAGTATACACTCTGATAGTTCCAACAACGATCTTTCGGTTTACTCCAAGATCGTTACCGAGATTCTAATTCCATTTATATAGATATACATATAACATGTTGGTTTATTAACGATTATGTAGAATGTTTGATGAATGGATTAGTATTAAAAAGATGGTCGAATAGATTGAAAGAAAATTAAAAATTGATAGGTGGAATAAAGACGACTGAAGAGCAAAAGAGAGAGAGAGAGAGAGAGAGAGAGGGCAAATTGATGGGACATTTTTTATATGTTCATAATTTTTGAGCTTCCTTTTTTGATAATTTCTATTCTCTTCATGTACATCGTAAATGAAACATTGAAGAAAATCAATAGAAAAGAAATTGGATTGTGTGTTATCATTTATTTTATGTTCATTTAAAATAACTTCAACGTTTTACATCATTAATGAACAATATATTTTTGTATGATTTTTAATAACTAATTTTTTTCTTTTTTTTCATTTTTGTTCTCTTTTTCCTCTCATCAAAATATGTTACTTAAAAATCATGTAATTGATATAATAATTTGTGTGTCTGTGTCTGTGTGTGTATATATATATATATATATATAACATATATAATAATTTATTTTTCTTTTCATAAAAGATCTAAAATTATTTTAATAGTTTCATCTTGATACTACGATTTCTCATGTACTCGTATCTACTTTTACAAAAAAAATAAAAAAAATAAAAAAATATCGAATCACCCCATACATGGATAAATGAAAGATATACCTTAGAGATTTCTTTTCTTCTTTCGTTCTTTTTTTTTTTTTTTTTTTCTTTTCATAGACCACCCATATCTTCATTTAAATATCAAGAAAAAAAGAAAATAAAAAAAGGAATAAAAATGAAAGAAAGAAAAAGAGGGCCAATGCTCGAATACCATCGCAAGTGAGGTGTCCATCGTCCATCGTTTGTGAAATTTATTTGGATGTTCCGTCACCTCCCCTAATCTCCCTTTCGTCCTTTTACCCTACCATCTTTGAATCTTCATCTCCACGTTACCGGTAGCAACGTGATTTCTTCTTCGATTACCCTTAGAAAGGCCTCGCTTCATTCTTTCTTTTCTCCATCTTCTTCCTTCTATCTTGAAAACGTAACAGACACTTACACACACACATAGACATACACATACACAAATCAACGCGATTGGCGTGAATACATACGTATTGGTACGTATGCTTTTTTTTTTTTTTATGGAGATTCGTTTTCTCAGAGAAAAGCCGGGCTTAGAGATTCTCGTTTGGTTATGTAGGAGGCTCGATCTATCGATGCCATTCGTTCTTCTGGATCGACATAGAAAAACAGAGCGAGAACGGTAACGGGAGGGAGAGAAAACGATGGAGGATGAAAGGAGTGATGCGGCGGAAGAGAAAGAGAGAGAGAGAGAGAGAGAAAACTCGATGGTGAGAGATCCGAAACGCGGATTTTTTGAAATCGGTTGGAAATACTGGATCTCCGAATAGGATATATCCGTCAGATATATCCGGTGGAATCGTCGGTGTTTCAAAAATAATATAAATCGTAGTATCGATACTGGACAGATGAAAACGACGATGTATATGTATGTGTGTATGTGTATATGTGAGAGAGAGAGAGAGAGAGAGAGAGAGAGAGAGAGAGAGAAAGAACAAAAAGAAATAGTGATATTTGTATTTCAAAAATCGATCGAAATTCGAAATTCGAAATTCGAATTACGTAGAATTGAGAGTACATATATATATATATATATATATATATATATATATATATATGTATATATGTATGAGTGCGTGTGTGTGCGTGTATTTTTTTCTTTTCTCTTATTTTTATCTTTTTTGTTTCTTTTTTTTTTTTTTTTTTTTTTCTTTTAAAATCAACCAACGTACACAAATTACCTCGAAATCCTGTTAATCAAATTAGTTACGGATAATCGAGCTCAAAGGGAGTTTATCTAAAACGTTGGAATTTCGTTGGGGCAAAGTACTGTAATGTAACAGAGAGTGGTACAGCCTAAATCGTTGTAAGCTTTACACTAGATAGGACATAGAGAGACATGCACGCACCTATGGTGAGTACACACATATATATATATATATATATATATATATATATATATATGTACGTGCGTACACATATACATCTATTCAACTAGGTAGGTAGGCAGGTAGGTAAATAGGTAGGTAGGTAGGTAGGTAGGTCGTAGGTAGGTAGGTAGGACGTAGGTAGGTAGGTAGGACGTAGGTAGGTAGTTAGGTAGGTAGGTAGGTAGGTAGATATTTAAACGTATCTATCCAGCCGCATATATCTATACAATATACAATGGGAGGATGGGTACGTAAACTAAATAGGAATCCGGTTTAGTGGGTACGAATAGAGGGAGTGAAGGGACGAGGTAGATCGGTATGGAAGGGGTTTGGGAGGGGTGGATAGATAGGAGGAGTAGGTGAAGGTGGAAGAGATGGAGGAGGAGGAGGATGTTTCGAACGCGATGGAAACGCATTGAACGCGCGTTCGAAAACGATCGTTATCCCCAACGGACTATGCCGATGGCGAACCAACCGAGCCAAGTTTCATTCTATCTGCTAACCGTTCATAGTGCTTGCTTCCAACTACTAGTACCAGCACACTAGTATACCACCATCACCGCCACCGCTAGTATCACCCTCTTTCATGTCCCCCTCCTCATCGTTACCACCACTACTACTACTACTGATACTAGTAATACTACTAATACTACTACTACTACTACTATTCGTTACTCAGCTACTCGTAGGATTTCGGATTGGCGGCGGGAAAATGCAAATTGTTCGACGGACACTTGCGTAGGTTCAGCTTTGTTCGTTCGTACAAGAGTGTAAAAGAGAGACAGAGATAGAAATAGAGATAGAGATAGATAGATAGATAGAGAGAGAGAGAGAGAGAGAGAGAGAGAGAGAGAAAGGGAAGGATAGAGAAAGCTTTAGTAGTTGCGATCGTCGTCGATTTCAAGCTCCCGCGAAAGCTCGACCACAGGCAAATATTCATGGACGAATGGCTGTTGGACCGATAGAGACGGATTGCTTTGGTGAACGAACAGGCGGGTACTGACACAAACACACACATACACATACATACACACTTCCCTTAACCCTTCTCGAGTTTACCAGCAGGGTAGAGTCGATGTGTAAATGGCTTAAGCCATTACATCGAACGGCTTGGCCACCGAGCACGTACGTTAATTCGCTCTCTCTCTCTCTCTCTCTCTTTCTCTCTCTATTTCTCTCTTTCTCCCTGTCTCTCTATCTTTTGCGCTTATATGATCCGTGAGTTTACATAACCCTAGGCTTAACTGATATAAGGTATGTATATACATATACATATGTATGAATGAATACGTGCACCCATCCATGGGATATGGATGCATGCATGCATGCATTTATTTATAAAAGCATCACTCAGTTTCTTCTAATAACGTTGTTATTCTCTCTCTCTCTCTCTCTCTCTCTCTTTCTCTCTCTCTCTCGTTATTTAAGAAAAAAAATTTTAATAACCTACCTTGTATCGTTAGAATACGTTAGAATTCTTTCAATTCTGTTTTCTCTTTGTCACTTTTTTCTTTTTCGTTTCTTTCTTTTTCTTTTTTCTTTTTTCTTTTTTTTTTTTTTTTTTAATATATTCTATTCCTTTTTCCTCTTCTTTCATTCTTTCTTTTAACAATTAATGCTACTGTTAACGCTGCCGCTGCTGCTACTGCTGCTACTACTGCTACTGCTGTTGCTGCTGCTGCTGCTGCTGCTGCTGCTGCTGCTGCTGCTGCTGCTGCTGCTGCTGCTGCTGCTCTTTGCTATTGAACACGTAACTTTTGTATTCTTCTCGTATCTTTTCTCTCTCTCTCTCTCTTTCTTTCTCTCTCTCTCTGTTTTCTTTTTTTGTTCTTTTTACTTTTTTTGGTTCTTCTATCTCGTATATATGTATATATATCTTTCTCGTTAAACTGACTATTCTTTCGTTTAACCGTTCGAAAAGTAAATTGTCATCTTGCCAAATTATTCAAATGGTCCTCTCTCTCTCACTCTTTCTCATACTCTCATTCTCTCATTCTCACTCTTTTTTTTTCTCTCTTTTTATCTTTTTCTATTTTTATTCACTTCCCTTTGTTGTCCTACGTGTGCACGCTCCAAAATGAATGAATACGTATGCTTATGTATATAAGTACAAAATGTGTACCTTCAAATTAAGTCTCTCTCTCTCTCTCTCTCCTTTTTCTTTTTTTTCTTTCTTTCTGATCGTATAAATGTCATCGAGTTAATTTAGATTAAAAACATATTAATGTATCGGCCATAATGATTTCGTTCCGGTCATAATGATTTTAACGTTATCATTTATTATTAATATATTTCATATATATATATATATATATATTATTTCATTTTTTTTCTTTCTTTTTCTTTCCGTTTTCAATTTACAATTGCCATCAATTAATTCATCAAACAATTATTATATTTTGTACTTTTAATATACAAATTATTGGACATGTAATCTATGTACGTGATAACATTCGAATTTTGTCAATTAAATCTTTATGAATGGAACGATACCTTGTTCATTCTGATCAAATTGAAATTGTTATTCCCCCTTCCTCCCTTTATATCTTCCTTCTATCTTGTTATATATACATATATATATATATATATTTATTTATTTATTATAATCGATAATTATCAATAAGTAGTATACCATTAAGTTTGTCATATAATATATCTATAAGTTTATTCTTTACGTTCATAGTATTCGTTTCTTTAAGTTTGACGTAGACACGTCGACCGACGTATACACTAATACAAACACACATGAACGTGTACACTTAGTTCGTCTATGTTACGTACATACATATACAGACGATACGTCGATTATTAAAACGATAGAGTATTATGGATCGTTCGAAGGCGATATCGTCGAAAACGATTTTCCAAGGATTAAGTCGATCGGTAGCGTGCACGCGTCCACATAACCCAACCAACCAACCAACCAACCAACCAAGCAAGCAACCAACCAACCAACCAACCACCCATTCACCCACTCACCTACCCATCCACCCACTTCCGCGAATCGCTTTTAGTCGCTTTAGCTAGGAGTTTACATTACCGACGATTTAGTCGGGCTTCCGGTACTCCCTAAACGTTTCGTCGTTTCGCGCACGATTACGAGCACTTGTAAGCGACATAAGAGAAACAGAGAGAAAGAGAGAGAGAGAGAGAGAGAGAGAGTAAGATCTATAACACATGCTGAAGCTAAAGCTTAGATTGAACGAGCTTACGAAGCTCGTAAAAGCGCTTCGTTACCTCGTTTCAACTCGCACACATCTGGCAAACATCTTATCGATCATTAGCTATCGATCTCTCTCTTTTTCTCTCTCTCTCTCTCTCTCTCTCTATATATATATATATATATCTTTCTCTCTTTCTTTCTCTCTTATATCTCGAGTTAATCATTCATTCATTTTTCAACAAACGATTAAATTTTATTTTGAATTGATCATCATTATCATTATCATCATCTCCATCATTATTATCATCATTATTATTATTATTATTGTTATTGTTATTTTTATTGTTATTATTATTGGTATATTCTTCTTGGATGACGCAAAATATCCTTTGTCCTTTTAAAAAGACATTTTTTTTTTTAAGATCAAATCTAAGACAATGCGCCATTCTGATACATCAAATAACATATTATTAATTGTTTTGATTAAAATGAAATAAATGAAATGAATTATATATGCATTTACAGGTTATTGTTATGTTATGTTATGTGTTGTGTTGAAAAAAAAAAAAAACAATTCTGCCATTTGTCGGGGTTTAAAAATAATCTTTGAAAAATTTTATACGAACGATGTTATTCGCGTTTGTTCATACATAAATAATGATACATAAATAATATCGATTTATAAGACGGCTAAGATAAATAGAGAGCTCCTTTTATAATTCTATTTTTTATTTTTATTATTATTTATTATTGTTATTATTATTATTATTATTATTATTATTATTATTTTTA
>NC_140810.1:18872500-18887500 GCF_050613455.1 Vespa mandarinia
ACAATACTCTCTCTCTCACTCTCTCTCTCTCTCTCTCACTCTCTCTCTCTCTCTCTCTGTCTCCCCATTGATCGACGTATGCACATCCAAAACGATTTCCGAGTATGTTATCAACGAAGTACACACGTATTCCAGATATCAATTTATTATTAAACTCGCGACACTCACTGAGCAAAGTATGTACATATATCCATTAATATTTACGATATAATGTTCTTCGTAAATCAGTTATGTAACTTACAAGAATAGACATCAATTTAATAAGATCAAACGTTATAAAATACATACATATATACATATATATATATATATGTGTCAAGTAAAACGTTTAGCAACTTTTAAGTTATCTAAGATAAAAGCATGAGGCGGACAAAAAGGAATTGGGAAGTTTTATTCCTTGGTTACACTCTTGCCAAAAATATATACTTATTGTCAACCGTAAACTTTGATCTTATGGGATAAACGGAACCATCGTAGAAAAATAGGAAAATATACGTTCCAGAAAATTTTCATCTCTTTAATCGTACGAAAACGTCGATTTCTATCCTTCCTTTCTTTCCCTTCCCATTTCTTTCTACAATTTTATATTAAAAAAAAGAAAAAAGAAAAAAGAAAAAGGAAAAAAAAATTGTGTTCCTTCTTGATCGTATCACGTCGTTTGAATATTTGTAAGATATTTCAGTATCGGATCGTTATTTTTTAACGAACGATCGATCTCCCAAAACTAAACCTCGAATCGAATGATGCAAACGATCTCTGATGAAACGTTTTATTAGTTAAATCGTATTCGAGAAAAAGGGGGATTGGGATTGTGGGCGGAATTGTAAAGTTTTACAAGGCGTTTCGTTCGGTTCGTTGCACTTGCCAAAAAGATATTTCCCATTGTCGATCGTAAAATTTGATCTTCAATGATAAGAGAATGAATGATGGATGGAAAGAGTAAATCGTATTTTTTCTTATTAATCGTACGAAAACTTTGATTTCGATCGTGTCTCTTTTGAATTTTACACACAAAAAGAAAAAAAAAAAAAGAAAAAATGTGCTCCTTATCGTATATCATCATCGATTGAATATTTGAAAGGTTTTTGGATATTGGATCATTTTTAACGAACGATATCGATCACTCGAAACTAAACTCGAATCGAATGATGCAAACGAGATCTCTCTGGTGAAACGTTTTATTAGTTAAATTGTATTTGAGGGAAAAAAGGGGGGGGCGGGGAAGGGTTGATATTGTGGGGCGGGATTGTAAAGTTTTACAACGTGCTTCGTTCGGTGGTTGCACTTGCCAAAAATAGGATATAGCCATTGTCGATCGTAAAGTTTGATCTTCAAGGATAAGAATGAAAGACGAAAGAGAAGAAAAGAGTAACTATGGTTTTGAGAAAAATCGTCTTTTCCTTAATCGTTCGAAAACTTTGATATTTTCATACAATCCTTCCCCCTCCCTTCACGGTTCTCCATAATTAAAAAGAAAAAAAAAACAAAACAAACAAAACAAAACAATACTTCCTTTTTATCGTATCACGTCGATTGAATATTTAAAAGTTTTTTTGAATATTTGAGTATCGGATTATTTTTAACAAACGATCAATCTCGAAACTGAACACGAATCGAACGATGATACTATGGTGAAGATCAATGAGCGATGCTACGATGAAACAATTTATGAGCTAAATTGTTCGAAAAAAGAATCGATGAGTCGGTGAGGGGAGGATGTGAGTGTGTGATTGTTTGATGAAAGAAAAAAGAAGGAAGATATAGTTTTAACGTAGAAAAAGTTTTACAATGTGTTTTGTGTTCGTTGGTTACATTTGCCAAAACGATTTACTCATTTTCAGCCATAAATTTTGATCTTCAAGGATAAAATGGGTACGACGGAAGAGGATAGAAACTTGGATTTGAGAAAATTATATTTTATTCTTTTGTTCTTTCTTTTTTTTTCTGTTTTTTTTTTTTTTTTTTTTAATCAATTAATTATAAGTATCTCGTAAAATAAAATAATAAAATAATAAGTTATTGTACATACGAATATTTTGATCAATATTTTGATCAAAACATCGGGGTTATGTGTTATTTATATTACGTATTTTTATGTTATTACACGTAAATACTGATTGTTTATTTAAAATAATGATAAAATAAATAGAAGATTTTTTTTTAGAAACATTCTTCTTCTTTGCAATTTAATTTTTCGTCGATTTAATTTTTCTAAGACTTTTGAATATCAAATCATTTACAAATGATCCCGAATCAAGATGATAGAGAGAGAGAGAGAGAGAGAGAGAGAGAGAGAAAGATTGGCAAAATTTATTCGGTGCTGGTCGTCTCTCTCTCTCTCTCTCTCTCTCTCTCTCTCACTCACTCTTGTAATCTCCTTCCGTTGAAATATAAAATGATTATGAAGATAAAGATTTGTTCTCGATAACGTTTCGCAGTTTAATTTTCATTTTCATTTTCATTTTCATTTTCATTTCAACATTTTACTCTGGATAATTAACGAAACCAAAGGATAAGATTATTATCCTTGATACAATTTCATTGTATTCGTTAAACTCTCATGATATATATATATACACACACACACACACACACACATATATATATATATATGTATGGATATTATTATATATTAACGATATAAATTGGCATAGTTTGACTGTAATTTGAAAGAAAGATATTCGAAGAAAAGTAGCTTTCGTATTTAATCTTCTAATTGGTTTTCCTTTTCCTTTGTTTTGCTTTCCTTTCCTTTCCTTTGTTTTTCTTTTCTTTATCCATTCTCCTTTTTTCCTTTTCCTTTGGTTTTCCCAATTTTTTTTTCCTTTCTTCCGTTCTTTTTATTTTTCTTTTCTTTTCTTTTCTTTTCTTTCGAGTCACATCCTCTTTCTATCCAACGAAAAAAATTGTTTAAGATAGGTAGATGGGATAGAAGAAAGGGAAGTAGTGGATAGGTGTATGGGGAGGGTGGTGGTAGGAGGGGTAGGTGTCTAGAAAAGGTTTCTTCGTAAACGGCGAAAGCCTGATTGGATTATTTGCTTACTACCCTCTCCAACGTGGGAGATCGTGTGTGTGCTTATATACGTATTATATATATATATATATATATATATATATATATATATATCTCACTCTCTTTGTACATATATCTGTACATGTATATAAGCAAGAGTAAGAGCAACGAAGTAATTCCTTCTCTTCTCATAGGATTTCTACGATAACGGCCCGCTTTAGCCATCGGCTTAGATATATATTAAAGAAAGTATCTACGAAAATAACTTTAATCTCCGAGCTTTTCATCCTCTTTTTTTCTCTCTCTTTTTTGCTTCTTCTTCTTCTTTTTTTTTTTTTTTTTTTTCTTTTTTTTAATACACTTTCATTCTTGAAAATTTGAACGAGCTCTCGAATGCTCGATCAAATTGCATTACGTTATTATGTAAATAAATGTTATGCTTTATTTTATAATAATGTACCACTTACGACATTATTTTTATGTATATTATATATATATATATTATTTATATATTCATAAATATATATATATATATATATATATATATTTATGTATGTATATAAAGCAAAAGCGCAGCTTGTGGATTGGAGAATAACGAAGGCGTCACATTCGCGTTCTGTAAACGACATACTGTGCATCGAGCCATGCAAGCACACCAGACGTGGAAGTTCGAATTCGCGAGAGCATTTTGAGTTCGACGCCGCGTGAAATCCCGCTAATTTCCAGAAGAAGAAATTATTTCGTTCGTCTGTATAATACGTCAGCCATATAATCATTTTCCGACGCGTAACGAGGGAAGTAGTTTTACTCTTGTTACAAATCTCTCTATCTCTCTTTGTCTCTCCATCTTTATCTCTATCTGTCTCTATCTGTCTATCTATTTACGTCTCTCTTTCTCCTATTTATGGTATACTTGATATAAATTATTTTTTTGGCCATTCTTTTTCTTTTTAATAATTTAATAGAAAAAGAGAAAGAGAAAGAGAGAAAGAGAAAGAGAGAGAGAGAAAGAGAAAGAGAAAGAGAAAGAGAGAGAGAGAGAGAGAGAGAGAGAGAGAGTAACACATGAAACATATAAGTGCAATCTTTTTTCCTTTTTCTTTTTTTCTTTTTTTTTTTTTTTGTTCTTTCTTTTTCTTTTTTATTTCTATTGCCTAATCGTTTTGTCGTTTCTATCGTTTATATGAGTTATTAGCAACGTAAGAATTCGAAGTTTACTTTTTATTGTAATTCTTGTACTTATATCGTATCGAATATTATTTCAAAAAAATGAGATAGACAGTGCGCGAGAATAAGAGAGACATAAAGAGTAAGAGATAGAGATAGAGATAGAGATAGAGATAGAGATAGAGAGAGAGAGGGCTGCTATTAAATAAAAAGAAAAAGAAAAAAGAGAAAAAGAAAGAATAAAATTATTTTTATTATCTATCTAATCGGAAAATATCGAAAATTAATTTAACGTTCGTAGATAAAGAAACGAATAATGGCTTTCATTGTCGATTTAATTAAAAGCTGCAAATCATAATCTACGAGCATGAAACGACGTACAAAGGTATACGTAATGTACATTGTACATAGATGCATAGTTGCATACATATACATTTATATATATATATATATAATATATATATATATATATATATATATATATATATATATAAATGTATATAGATGTAGCAGAGAATCCCAAATCGCATTTACATTATTAAATTTCTTGCGATAACAATAGTAGCGAGCACGTATCGGGAAAATGGGTTATATCGAAGCACGTGTCGGTGAGCGTGTGTTTCATTATTACGAGAGTATACCGTCCGATAAGTAATCACTTGGACGTTCTTCCGCCATCATTCGGCTATCGAGGCACGTCGTATCTGTACCTCAAATTTACTTTTCTGAAAGAATTGAAATATAATGCAAAGTAATTACCATCGGATCGGATCCCTTTTCTTTCATATTTTTCTTTCTTATTTTTCTTCTTTATTCTTTTTCATTTTCTTTTTTGTATTTCTTATATACCTACCCAGGAGTAAATCTATTGATTTTTAAGTCCTTCTTCTTTCTTTTTTCTTTTTTCTTTTTTCTTTTTTCTTTTTTCTTTTTTTTTTTTATGTACACTTACACGTAAATGCATAATAAAGTATACCGATGTTTCTATGTTAATTCTTTTTTCTCTTTTTCTCTTTATAAATTATCTATGAGTATTACAATTTTTAATTGTTACATATGTTAGGTACATGTTCGCTTATCAATCAGTTACATGTGTAATATATATCTGCACATTTGTTTCCTCTTTTTTTATTTTTTTTTTTTTTACATATAATTTTTTTATCGTTAACTTATGTATCATATACATAAATTTCGTCGTAGATAAAGTATATAAGTATCTGTCTGTAAACGTACATTTTTTTTTCTTTATATATATATATATATATACATATAAGGATTGTACTTGTAATTATTATGCATAACATACAAATGATAATTTCAGCAATATTTATATTTTCGATGTGCAAGATGCAATGTAATTTAAAGGAAAAAAAAAGAAAAAAGAAAAAAACAGAAAAAAAGAAAAAAGAAGAAAAGAAAAAAGAGGGAAGAAAATAAGAAGAAGAATAAAAAAGAACAGAAAATTAATTTAACGTGAAATGAGAGTGCGACGATATGACGTTGGAATACAACATAAGAAAAAAAAAAAAAAGAGAGAGAAAAGAAACGAAAAGAAGGAACGTCGTTATTAGGCGAATAAAAAAAAAAAAAAGAAAGAAAAAAAGAAAAGAAAAAAAAAGAGAGAAAAAGAAGAAAGAAATATATAAATATAGATAAAAGGAATAGGAAAGTGGAAAGATTAAACGGGAGGCGAGCGAGCGAGCGGATGGAAAGGGTGGGGTGTAGGAGGGTAAAAAAAAAAAATAAAAAAAAAAACAGAGTGAGAGAAAGAGAGAGAAAGAGAGAAAGAGAGAAAGAGAGAAATAGGGAATACAACAGGCGGAAGATCTTTATTTGCGAGGAGTGTAACAATTAGCCAAACAAAATTAGCCTCGGCGTTTTTTCTTTGGGCAGCTTTTCGCTTGGAAGTTAAATTAACGACTATCATAATGGAATGTAATAGAAGGTTTGTTTCACGTTCGCACTCTGAACCCCCTCTCTTTTTGTAACTCTCCTACATTTTTCATAATTTCCCGTGAAAAATTATTCTTTTAATGTGGCACCTACCTTCTCTCTCTCTCTCTCTCTCTCTCTCTCTCTCTCTCTCTCTTTCTCTTTCTCTTGGATATTTTTCCACGTTATTTATTCTCTCGTGCGAATTAACGAAGCATTAATGGTCGAACGAATAAAATAAGAGAGAGTCTGTTACAAAGAGAAAGAAAGAAAGAAAGAGAGAGAGAGAGAGAGAGAGAGAGAGAGAGAGAGAGAGAAAGAGAGAGATAGAGATAGAGATAGATTTCACTTTGTCGTCGTTTTCGCGAGACGATAAATCAATTATGATAATTGCCATACTACAAATCGCTTATTACTTTAACGAATCGTTATCGCGTAATGCCATTGTTATTATCCGACCATTCGTAAAGCGTCCATCGAAAAGTGCTGGAAAGAGAATCGAGGAAAGGTGGAAAGAGGGGGCGAGGAGATGAAGGGGTTGAGGATGATGAATAGCTTGTAGAAGAGAAAGAGATTCGATTTTAGCTAAATGAAAGTGCATATGCATTGAAGAACTTTCATATCTTTTTCTTTTCTCTCTCTCTCTCTCTCTCTTTCTTTCTATATACACGTATATGTACACACATACAAATACACGCGCGCGCACGAATACGTACACGTATACGTATGTATGTGTAAATACGTAGCTATAGTGGATGCACAATCGCGAGCTTTTACTCGTTCGGAAAAAGTTGCAGCAGGTATCTGAATCCTTTTCATTTTTCTCTTTCGAATATTGAACATCATCCAGAGAGAGAGAGAGAGAGAGAGAGAGAGAGAGAGAGAGAGAGAGAGAGAGAGAGAGAGAGAGAGAGAGAGAGAGAGAGAAAGAGAAAGAGAGAGAGAGAGAAATCATAGACGAGCTCGTTCGTTTATATGAAAGCAATTATTATACAACATTCTTCGAAGTTATACTTTTGTTATTTCTTTTTCCAATTTTTTTTTTTCTCTTCTTTCTTTCTTGTTTTTAATCTGTTCTTATTTCTCCTCTTGTATTTTTCTCTTGTTTTTCTTTTTCCCCTTTTTTCCCCCTTTTTTCTCGCCCCCCTCCCCCCCCCCCTCCCTCCCCCTTTTTCTTTTTTATTTATTTTTTTCCTTTTCTTTCGTATACATTTTTCCATCCATCGTATGGATGCCTTTTTTACTCTTTCCTCTTTCTATTTCCATTAAAGCTATATCGAATCAATGATCGACTTTTATCAAATGCTTGACCGTATATAAATCGAGACACGAGATATATTTTCTGATGGGCTTAAAAATATAAGGGAAAAAATAAAAAATAAAAAAAAAAAAGAAAATAAAAAAATATGAAGTATGGAAGAAGGAATATAGGTGGACACGTTCCTGTGCGCGAGCGATATTGATATTGAAATAAAATGAAATAAAGTAAAATGAAATGAAATGAGGGGGAAAAAAAATGGGAAGAAGAATGGTTAAAGAAAGAAAGAAAGAAAGAAAGAAAGAAAGAAAGAAAGAAAGAAAGAAAGAAAGAAAGAATAGAAAGAATAGAAAAAATAAAATGAAAGGGAACACATGGAAGGGATTTTCAAGTGTTCCGTTGTAAAGAAGACTTAATAACGTTAGAAAAAAAGAAAAAAAGAAAAAAAAAAAAAAGAAAAAAAAAAAGAAGCGTCAAGTGAGATTGTGTCATCATCGTCGTCGTCGTCGTCGTCGTTGTTGTTGTTGTTGTTGTTGTTGTTGTTCTTACCCTTTTAATCCAATTTGTCTCGCCAGTTACGTGATTATTTATTTCAACTGCATAATTCAAGAAAAAGTACTTTCTTAGATGGTAGCAAGGGAAGGGTAAGAAGGGGCTAGGAGATCTATCTACCACGTTAGTTACAACAACCAACTATGTATGTTGGTGTTGATGTTGGTTATGGTGATGATGGTGATCCTCTTTTCCATCCGTGTGGATACAAAAGAATTCTCTGAAACAAATCCTGTGGATTCCTGGGGAAACTCATGGATCAAAGTAGTAGGTAAAAAGAGACAACAGGAGCCATAGGGTGTTTTGTAAAGAAGAAAGAGAGAAAAAGAGAGAGAGAGAGAGAGAGGGAGAGAGAGAGAGAGAGAGTGAGTGGATGAGTAGTTGAATGCGATGTAGTTCAGCCTCCTTTCCTCGTTTGAATACTCGAGATTTGTTTTCTCCGTTAACACGCCTTATTCTTGGCCCGTTTCTCTTCTTCTCAAGGAGACAAGAAATGGCCTTGAAGGTCGAAACTAACGGGAAATATAAAATTTCATTCGCAAAGCTTTGCTTTCATCGTACTGTTTCGAGTAAAAAAAGAAAAAGGAAAAAAGAAAAGAGAAAAAAAGGAAAGAAGAAAGAAAAAGAAGAAGAAGAAGAAAGAAAAAAAAAAGAAAGAAAGAAAACAGGAAGAACAAAGAGGAAAGAAAAAAAGAGTAAAAGCGAATAAAATAAAGGACGTCTAGAAACTCGAGCTTACTCGTGCTTTGTTTCCCTTTCCCAAGTCATTAGGAGATCTCTAGGTTCACAAGGATTTGATATAAGGGTGGTCTTTTTGTACGACGACAATGACGACGATGAGGACGACTTCTCTTCTTTCACTGATTTTTATCTAACGATCGACAATGTCTTTGCGTTGAGTAATATTATAACAAAAGTAATGAAAATATTTTTTTTCCATTAAAATGTCAGATACTAAATTATTTCTTAAATTGTTTTGAAGATTGGAAAGGAAGAAATTTTTTTAATCGGTAAATTCAAAGTATCATTATTACGTTTACAAATGACTTCTATCGGTTCTAACGATCGATGAATTTTATTTCGAGAGATATCGAAGGAAGTAGGTATTATTACTATTATTATTATTATTATTATTATTATTATTATTATTATTATTATTATTTTTTTTTTTTTTTTTTAATACTAAAATAAAAAATTTTTTATTAGTCCATTGTCGATCCTCAAACAACAAGAAATATTTAATTTAATAAAGTTTTCAGCTTAGAACTAAATCAATCGATAATAGTAATAATAATAATAATAATAATAATAATAATAATAATAATAATTCTCTTATTTGTAATCAGCAACATTTAATGACTGTACTGTATCTATCTGTCATTTCTTTTTTTCGTGATTATTTTATTATCATAGAAAATGATAATAGATTAATTTACATTCTCGTAAGAATTAAATAATTTTCTTTTAATTTTAAATACATTGACTTCATTGAACGATTTTATCGAATTAGAATTTCTTTTTTTCACGTCTATTTATCGATCCTTAGAGAATAAAAAAAAGTTTAATTTAATAAATTTCTCGTTATCACCAAAGTGAATCAATCGTAGAGATATAATTTTCTTTTATTTGTATTTAACAAATATTTTAATCAGTATTTTATATCTATCGTCATTTTTTCGCCATTATTTTATTTTCATAAATAAAAAAGACAATATATATATATATATAAGATCATCTAGTTTCTTATAATCTCATATTTCAAACGTATACCGGATTGCTCGGAGTGTCTTTCTTCCTTTCTATCTATCTTTCCTTCTTTCTTTCTATCTTGCTACCTTTCTTTCTTTTTTTTTTTTTTTTTTTTTTCTTCTTTCAACGTGAAAACTTGGAGTTCCTTAGAAGTGTCACTTGGAATGAAGTTTTCGTGTTAGCGTAACAGCCCCGGCAGAGAGATCTTCTTACTTTTGATCTTTTCTCCCTTCCACAGTAAAAGAGCTGTAATTCCGACTCGCAGAATGTCTTCGAGGGCAACGAGCGATTTTAATTTGCCGCTTCGGTTGTCGTCGCCGTCGTTGTCGTCGTCGTCGTCGTCGTCGTCGTCGTCGTCGTCGTCGTCGTCGTCGTCATCGTCGTCTATCGATCGAAGTAACCTCGAACGAGAAGAACTTTCCTCGATCATCTTTCATCTCTCTCTCTCTCTCTCTCTCTCTCTCTCTCTCTCTCTCTCTCTCTCTTTCACTTTCATCCCCTCGTTCTTCTCCTTCTATCGATGGTCCGACAGTATTATATCAAGAAACGTGTTAGTACGAATGAAATGAAGATGAGTCGGGTAAACAATGAATTCCTCTTTTTTTCTTTTCTCTCTCTCTCTCTCTCTCTCTCTCTCTTTCTAGTTTTATCGAGAAAACTTTTTTCAAGAAAGGGAGGGAGAGAGAGAGAGAGAGAGAGAGTTCGTGATTGAAAATAATACGATTAGGGGAGACTCACGTCTTCGAGCGATTACCACTCGGCACAGGGAGAAGAAATATTTCAAATCGAATCACCTCTCGCTTTTTACCCCCTCTTCCCTCCCTGCTCTCTCACTCTCTCTCTCTCTCTCTCTCTCTCTCTCTCTCTCTCTCTCTCTCTCTCTCTCTCTCTTTCGGACGTCGACTTTAAATATGGCATGGCCATTTACCTTCTCCTTCTTCACGAATGCGTTCACGAAACTCTTTCTACCTCGAAGGTAAAAAAGGTTTAAGAAAGAGAGAGAGAGAGAGAGAGAGAGAGAGAGAGAGAGAGAGAGGGAGAAAGAAGAAAACGTAGAAAGACAGAGAGAAACCATCTTTAATTTTTCTTTCCTTTTTATTTTTTTTTTATTTTTTTTTTATTTTTTTTTTTTATTATATTGAGAGTTTAGAATCAACAATAGAGAGAGAAAGATAGAAATAGAAGAAAATGAATGATAATGAAAACGGAAAAGCAAATTGTCTCTTCTGATGTTGAGAATTTCGACACAATTGTTGTATCCTGTAACTTTTGTAACTGCATATCTCTCTTCCTTTTTGTTTATTTGTCTTCTACGTCCGTCTGTCTGTTCTCTCTCTCTCTCTCTCTCTCTCTCTCTCTCTCTCTCTCTCTCTCTCTCTCTTTCTCTTGTTCTTCGAGTTTCGAACGATTAAAACATGGTACAATAACCTCTGGATGAGCCCACGTAACAGTGGCATTTATTAAGTATCAACTATTGATTTATATCTGACTTTAACTTAATATTGATTTATAATTTATTAATATTAACTAAAACTGACAATAACATTCAAGTCTGATGTGTTCTTGATTTAAAATTCCATTGTTATTTTCGACAAGGAAGGATTATATATATATATATATATATTAAATATATATATATATTAAAAATATATATATATTAAATATATATATATATATATATATATATATATATATTAAAAATTATTTTAATCTGTGAAATATCGAAGACTTTTTGACAAATTAAAATAATCTATGGACATTACGATAAATAAGATTACAAATTAGAATTAATCGAATTAATTTGATTAAAAAAAAAAAAAGAAAAAAGAAGAAAGAAAAGAAAGAACTTCAGTGAAATGTCCAGATAAAGAAATGTAAAGTTGAAAGTTGAAAAGTTGATAATATCATTTGTCAATGATGAATCTATTGAATTTATCGAATTAATCGTAATGATTTGTTCGTCTATAGAAGTAATGTCAATTTCTTTTCATTTTTTTTTTTTTCTTATTCTTTTTTTTTCGTCGTTATCATTCTCGTTATATAAAAAAACCATTCATTCGGTTTGGATAGTCCCTTTCTTCGAGAAGTTCATATGAAAGAGAACGACCAGGTCGAATTGAGAAAAAGATTCGATGAGGGAAAAGGATATAGTGTAAAGAAAGAGAAAGAGAGAGGAGAGAGGGCTAAGTCAAGGTATGGCATGGCAAGGTAAAAGGAAAAGGTATGGCAAGGAATGAGAAAGGGGAATGGGAGGGGAATGAGAAAGGGTAAGGGAAGGCGTCGTCAACTATTTCGAAACGCGGCGTGGTCCGCGAAAACTGTAAAACTTTTCTCGATTTTTATGACGACGTAAAGCTAGATACGCGTGTTACAAGCTTTCTATACTGTTACACTTCTCTGATCCTCCTTCAACCAATTTTGTCGTGGACTAACGTTCGCGGCGAACTTTTATTAAAAAATCTACGGGCTGTGTGGGTGGTTTGAAGGAAAACGGGACGAGTTGTTGAAGGGGAAGGAAAAAGAAAAAAAAAAAAAAGAAGGAACTAGTACAGACGTGAATTTTACATTTGTAATCCTACGGATTTTAACTGACATGGATCTTTGGAAATGTCGTCTCGTTTTTTTTTTTTTTTTTCTTTTTTTTTTTTTTTTTTTTTTTATCGCCATTTATGTATATTACGAACATTTGTCTTCGATGAATTTCTTAAATAATTTATATCATTTAAAATATATATGTATATTTATCAAAGTGAATTACGTTATTGCAGAAATGTTATATAAATTTAAACTACACTAGTAAATTTTTATATCTTATATTACTATTTTATCAAAATTATATATATATATAAAATTTATATTAAATTATTGTATAAATTTTATTATATAAATTTTTATATATTACATTATTATATTATAAAACTTAACTATACGTAAATATTATAGACGTGTAGTATATATATATATATACTACATATATATATATATAATACATATATATATACTACATATATATAATACATATATATATACTACATATATATATAATACATATTTATATACTACATATATATATATACTACATACTATATATATAACTCAACTTTCTTCCATTTCGGCTCATGTAACGAAAAGAAAGAAAAATACAGAGAGAGAGAGAGAGAGAGAGAGAGAGAGAGAGAGAGAGAGAGAGAGCCGGAGTTATTAGGAACAAAAGAAACTCTTTCTCATGGGACTAATTTTCCAGCTTTTCTAGAGAGAAAGGGAATATTATTGTAGCATATCGTGGATATCTACGAGGGAAATATATATACGTATATACATATTTTCACAATATCGTACAAATACTTAGGAGGAAAGTAATCTCCTATTTTCTATGGTTACGAAGTAACAGTAGTTACGTGCTTCCTCGACTCGTTGTAATCCGATTTAAGTAGTTCGACTCTCTCGACCTGCATCGTACAATCAGCCAGGCAACCAGCCAACCATCCAGCCAACCAGCCAGCCAACCAACCAACCAGACAGCCAGCCACCCAGCCAACCAGCCAGTCAGTAACCACTTTGCTTTCGAAACTTTAAATCGCGCATAAATTCGCGGTCAGCCGGTCATCGATCGTCCTTCACCGCGAATTCTAATCGAGTTTCCTTTAATTTCAAACCTCTTTACGTTACTCCTCGTTCTGTCGGTGAAGTTTCGAGAATGGTCATACTCTTGAAGGATTCAAACTCTCACTCTCTCTCTCTCTCTCTCTCTCTCTCCCTCTAATACACAGAATGAAAGAGAGAAAGAGAGAAAGACGGATGCAGAGAAACACTGACCAAAATTGCAATTACACATAGCAACAATGTCCATTGTAAAGTTTCGCTTTAATTCTATATCTACCTATCTATCTATCTATCTATCGATCTATCGATCTATCGATCTATCGATCTATCGATCTATCGATCTATCTGTCTATAAAATCAGTGCAAAATAATATTTATTTTTTGTTTGTTTTAGTTTGTTTAGTTATCAAGAGAGATCAATAAAACAGAGTTAGATTACATGTGAAACGGAATATTGACGATGATTTATTTATTTTATTTCGTTTTGGATTATTTCCTTTTTATTTTTCTTTTTTATTTTATTTTACTCTTTTTTTTTTCTCTCCTTTTTTTCTTCTTCTTTTTTTTTTTTTTTTTCTTTCCTCCTCTTTCGTTCGCAGGAATGAATTTAGGACACGAACTACAACGTTCACCAATCATTTTGAAGAACTTGACCACGTTGTCGTTGTCGTTGTCGTTTTTATTGTTGTTGCTGTTGTTGTGGTGGCTGTTGTTGTTATTGTTGTTGTTTTTCCCCCCGACGATTAATGATCCCGCGAACAGACAGACAGACAGACAGACAGACATTTGTGGCGAATAGTCATGGTAGGGAGGAATTAATTAAAAAAAAAAAGAAAAACAGGAAGAAAGAAAAAAAAATAAATAAAATAAAAAGGAGAAGAAAGAGAAAAAAGGGAAAAAACGAGAAAGCTGCCAACTACGAGGGACGTTGTTGTCAGGTAAATTTGCGGTCCATTATCGAGCAACGCGAGACCGCAATAACGTCGATTCTCCCTCTCGTTAGCGTGATTTGCGGTGAGCCAACGGGAAATTAGCAACGATGGCACATATGCAACAACGTAGGGACTCGATATTCGTCGACATGACTGCACGTCAAGATTTTCTTCCTTCGTATTAACGATGGAATAAATTGACGAATAATTTGGAATTGTTTAATGGGAAATATCGGTAGAAATAAAAGAAAGAAAAGAAAAAAGAAAAATTGAAAAGGGAAATGAAGGGAAAAGAAAAAATTTGCCGTGCGGCAAATAACGAAAAAATTTTGACGAAGGAATTATTCATTCGATAGACTTTACTAATTATTTATTTATATATTTATTTATTTATTTACTTTTTTTCTATATTATCCATATAATTATCAATAATGAACTTATATTGGAAATCGCAATTTCGTTTACACGAGATACGACAACCAGAGGTACTTATATTTTCAAGTTGCCCCTGACGACAGGCAATAACCTCGTATGCGGGTGCGATAAATGAGCAATCTACGTACAGGGGTTTCAAAGAAAATCACCTTTATCGGAATCGATGTTATCGACAACGTGTTGAGCTTTGCCTATTTCCAGGCGCTTAAACCACTCAATATATTAACTAATATAATTAATCGACGAATAACGAACGCAATCGATACAATTTTTTTTTCAATATTAAAGCGTTTAAATATAGATGATAGTATAGATCGAGAGGATTACTATGAAGAATTTTTTTTTTTGTTTTTATATAT
>NC_140810.1:18892500-18897500 GCF_050613455.1 Vespa mandarinia
TTAATATCTATAAGATAATTATTTATCTATCATATTTAGAATAATATTTAATAATATTTGAAAATGTTACGCGCGAATAGAAATTCTCTATGAATTAAAGTGAAATGACACGAACGAACGAACAAATGAACAAGTAAAAAGGGATGCAGTTGGAAAATTTACTGACGTTTGCCGAATGCTGAGAGTCAAAACGAATTTGTGAAATTTTAACGTGCCAAGGGAAAAAAACGGTATATAATTTTCTACTCTCTCTCTCTCTCTCTCTTTCTTTTTTTTTTTGTTTGTTTTCTTGAAGACTTCTCTTCGTTAGAATAAAAATGTTCGTACAAATGTATAAAAAAAAATCACACGCTCAAAGACATGTGCGAGTGTCGAATGAGTATTTAAAAAAAAAAAAAAAAAAAAAAAAAAAAAAAAAAAAAAAAAAAAAAAAACATCTCATTCAGATTACAAAATATTGCGATAAGCATAAGATAAAATATTAATATTTATTAAGTAAATGAAAAAAAAAAAAAATAAAAAATAAACAAATAAATAAAAATCATGGAAGAATATTGTCATCTTCGTACGTAACATTATTTTTTTTCACACATAACATTTTTTCCCTTCATATTCTTCAACGTAAAGAAGATACGATATTTTCCATTCGTTTAACTGAAAACGAATGTGGTCGGGGTTGAAAATTACGAGAGAGAAAGAGAGAGATTTAAATGTCCTATGGGTTGTATCTTTCAAGACTCCCATGAGTCTAACGTGACTTGTGTGTATCGTTTGAATAATATCTGAATAGTAGAAAACTCGTTTGTAGATTACGTTGTTAGATGTGGAGGATGCTTCATCTCGTGAGAATTTAAAGAGAGAGAGAGAGAGAGAGAGAGAGAGAGAGAGAGAGAGAGAAAATGACACTCTTAAGTGTCATCCATCACTTAGGATTTCGTGTATGAGTTTGAAAAAGAAGGAAGAAGAAAGATAGAGAGAAAGAGAGAGAGAGAGAGAGAGAGAGAGAGAGAGAGAAGGAGGGAGAAAGAAAATGAAAAAAAAAAAAATAGAAAAAAGAAGAAAAAAAAAAATATAAGTTGACCCTGACGGGAGATTATAGATGACGGTACGCAATTAATCTTTTTCAACATTTTTCCCTCCGGCTTAAATTAATTTGTTTACTTTTCTTTCGTCCCCCACTTATGGCACCTTCATACATACATATATAATTTCTACATTTAATTTAATTTTCATTATTCAATTATTTCAACGGATCTTTTTTTTTTTTTTTTTTTTTTTTTTATCGTATTACCATTAATCAAAATCTACACTCATAGTTTTATTTATGATAACGATAATACGATATAATTATTAGATATATATATATATATATATATATATATATATATATATATATCTGTATTACATATGGATGAATGGGTGTAATAATTAAACAAATGTTATAAATAGATTATTATTGAATCGATACATACCATTTTTCTTTTTTTTTCTTTTTCTTTTTTTCTTTTTTCTTTTTTTTTTTTGCATCTTTCTTTCTATCACAAATTCATGATAATGAAACTTTAAGAATTTGCCCGATCTTAGGAAAGAATTTAGGCAGACATTTTAATTTTTTTTTTTTTTTTTTTTTTTTTATTTACTTTTCCTTTTCTTTTTTTCTTTCTTCCTTCCTTTCTTTCTTCCTTTCTCTCCTTTCTTTTCTTTTCTTTTTTTCCTCTTTATTTTTATTTGTTTCTCATAAGGAAGAAAGAAAAGTTTTGGAATAGTTTTGATAACACGAACGTTTGAGCTTCTTCTTCTTCTTCTTCCTCCTCCTCCCTCCCTCCCTCCCTCCTTCCCTTCCACCCACTCTCTCTCACTCTCTCTCTTTTCTTTCCTCTATTCCGTTCCTTCTCTCCCTTACCAGTTTCTCACTATCCAACCTTCCCCTCCCCCTCCGCTTCCGCCTCCTCGCCCCCACCCCTTTATCTCTCTCTTTCTCTATGTTCTGCCGTTTTCTTTCATTGATCCAACAGTACCAAACTGTTGGAACACGAGCACCTGCACCTGCAGCTGTCGCAAACACTTTAGAGGAAGATTCGATAAAGTTTTTGGGCTGAAGTAAAAGAAGAAGAAGAAGAGCAAAAAGATAGAGAGAGAGAGAGAGAGAGAGAGAGAGAGAGAGAGAGAGAGAGAGAGAGACAGAGAAAGAAGGAAAAAAGAGAGAAAGAATGAAACGTATGCTATGCTCTTCTTCTTCGATTGCGAACTATAAAAGCTAGCTAGGTCATACCGAGTATTATAGAGTAGTAGTATCTCGTAAAATCTGGAATCATAGTGAATAGCTTTGAATCTCGATTTTATGGATTCTTTCTCTCTATTTATTATGATTATTATTGTTATTATTGTTTTCTTCGTTATTGTTTTTATTATTATTATTATTATTATTATTATTATTATTATTATTATTATTTTATTGCATATCGTGCAATGAATGTATTCGTTTTATTCATCGACGTTATTACTTCGAAAAAATAGGTTAGCCAATATTTTTCTACGGAAATGTTTATCTTCTTTCTCTTTTTCTTTCTTTCTTTCTTTCTTTCTTTCTTTGTTTCTTTTTTTCATTCTTTCTTTTTTTTTTTTCTTTTTATTATCATTATAGCAATACTCATCGATGAATTCAAATGTATGTAGGTGAACAATCTAATATGCATGACTTCAATAATTTTTACATTGTACGTGCACAATATTGCATACACCGATCAATATTATATTTCACTTATGTATCAATGGCTATGTTTATACATTTATTATTGTACTGTTAATACATGTACAATAATTAAACGAATCATTAATTATACAATTTAAAGGTCGTAGAGAGAGAGAGAGAGAGAGAGAGAGAGAGAGAGAGAGAGAGAGAGAGAGAGAGATCATTGTTATTTTATTTCATGGAAAATTTTTATTACTTCGAATAATTATATAGAGCGAAAGTATAATCATTAAAAAAAAAAAAAAAAAAAAAAAAAAAAAAAAAAAAAAAAAACGAAGCATGAAAATTTTTTATCAAATTTTTTTTTTTACTACCCACATACATAATGGAAAAATTAATATAAAACATTACTTTTATTCCTATTTAGAAACTCCTATAGAAATTATTAGAATTTTATTTCGATATTTGTTATTACTTGAAGTTTTTCATATTTTTCTTTTTTTTTTTTTTTTTTTTTTTGTCACAAGAAAAAAATGTTTATCCACGATGTACAATTTATCAGGGTTCTTTATTGTACTGAAAAAATTCTATTGAGATTATTAGATTATTTATTCGGTATTCATTATTATATCGAATTTTTATATACGAAAGACAAGAGAAAGAAATATTAATCTGTAAAAAACTACGAAGAAGATTTTTATAAAATTATTTTCTATATAAACATAATTTATATAATTTACAAAAGTTGTTTATTAAATTTAAAAACTCTATAGAGATTATTAGACTTTCCGATTACTCGACGATTGTTATTATTTTGAAAATTTTTCTGTACTAAAAAAGAAAAAAACAACAACATTTTATACATTAATTTTTCATATATATATATATATATATATATATATATATATATATATATAAAATACATAATTAATAAAAGTTTGTAAAAATGTGAATATATATATATATATATTATTCTGATCCTGTATACATATATCTATATATTCATAGTATACAAGATACATATATATATATATATATACACATAGATACGTGTATACATATACATATACCTATATATACAGTGGCAAGCTATTCTCGATTTACTATGTCCAAGTTCGATTTGATCGTGCAAAGCATCGAAATGGATTTGATTACGTCGAATGATCGAATGCAAATTCTCAGCTTCGTTCATACTAGGATATCATCGTCGTAGTTCCGTTCTCGTTCTTTCGACGACAACGACGACGACAACGACGACGACAACGACGACGACAACGACGACGACAACGACGACAACGACGTCGACGACGTCGACGACGACAAGTTAGGCGAATTCGTTGAAAACGGTTCCACCGAAGCGTGAAATTTCACCAAGTCGGAACAGAATAGTAGAGAGAAAGAGAGAGAAGATGAATAGATAGATAGATAGATAAAGAGAGAGAGAGAAAGAGAGAGAGGGATAGAAAGAGAGAAATAATACAATTTTCCAATATACATATTCTTCTCTCTTTCTCTTTCTCTCGATTTTCGAAATGAATTTAATAACAAATTATTATTATCCTATTGACTGTTAATAAATACTATAAATGAGAAATATATATATATATATATATTTCTTATCGAAAATGCAATTAAATAAATAATCGTATATATTTACTATTTCTTATGATCGAAAATGCAATTGAATAAACTCTTCGAATATAAATTCAACGTTAAATTAATCAATGTTAAATGTTGTACATACATACATACATACATACATACATACATACATACATACATACATACATACATACATACATACATACATACATAAATACATACATACGTACATACATACATACATACATACATACATACATACATACATACATACGTATATATATATATATATATATGTATATATATATGCGTTTATGCGTGTATATAGATTGTATTATTATACGTGAAACGCCAAGAGCTAGCGCCTGTAGATAGGCAGAAAGGCAGGCAGACTGTAGGTAGATAGGTAGATAGATAGATAGGTAGATAGGTAGATAGGTAGGTAGGTAGGTAGGTAGGTAGGTAGATAGGTAGGTAGGTAGGTATATAGGTATGTATATTTAATAATGAAAAATTAAATCATCCTCGTTGAGAGTTAAAATTCGAAATAAAATAGCAACATTGTGTGTTATATACAGTTCGCGAAGGAGGAAAGTTTAACATCTAATGATTATTCGGTCGATCGTGTTTCGTTGAAGCACTACGTTAACGTAGTAGCTCTTGATGAAAGAAAAGAAAAAAATAGAAGAAGAAGAAGAAGAAGAAG
>NC_140810.1:18902500-18915000 GCF_050613455.1 Vespa mandarinia
CTCACGCGAGAATGTAGTTTCCAAGTCTAGTTTCCTGAATGGCAGCTGAACTTCGACCGTTCCTTGTACGACGATCGTAACGTTGATCGAAGGAGACAGAAAGAGAGAAAGAGAGAGAGAGAGAGAGAGAGTCTGTGCTTATATATGTATGTACGTGTGTAACTCTTTGGCTATCGTGAGATACAATGATCACCTAAAGAGAAAGAGAGAGAGAGAGAGAAACGATTATGAATGAAGCAGTAATTCGAAACTCGAGTTTCATGAAACTTTGTCTCCATTTCTCTGCCTGTCTCTCTCTCTCTCTCTCTCTCTCTCTCTCTCTTTCTCTTTCTCTTTCTATATATATATATATATTTCGTTATTTTTCCTTCTCTCTTTCTCTTTTATCATGAAACGTTTGCGCCAACTAATATATCATAGTCCATGGCCGATCGACTATGTCCAATAGTTTTGATATTTAGTAGTATATCAAATACTTACTTACTAACTTACTTAAATATATTGTTACCAATAATTTGGATTTATTTCCTTGTAACCAATATACGATGAATGACATGACATGATCCATTACGCTTGAATCATGTTATTCGGCATTTTACCTTTTTCTTCGTTTGAGAATAGAAACTCATAAAAACATGGAGAGAGTACGACGACGATAGTTAGATTTCTTTTGGAGGGCTTTTAATTAACAAGTGAAAGGAAGAACAGGACTCTAGGTATATGTTTTCTCTCTTACTCTCTCTCTCTCTCCCTCTCTCTCTCTCTTTCTCTTTCTCTCTTTCTCTCCTTCTCTCTCTATTTTTCTTTCTTTTCTTTTTCTTTTCTCAAAAAGAGTCAGAGATGAAAAAAAAATCTAATCAGAGATGAAAACAAAAAAGAACTAGTTAGTATGAGAGAAAGAGAGAAAGAGAGAAAGAGAGAAAGAGAGAGAGAGAGAGAGACAGAGAGAGAGTGAGTGAGAAGTAAAGGGAGAGGGTGAAAGGGAGATAGAGGATATCAACGACCGCTTTCACCTTCGACGAAGCTAGTATTTGCTAATTGAAGCTTAAGTCTAACGATTAGCTTGTACGAAGCGTGTAATTGTAAACGGTGGTATATGGAGAGCCAACAGACTAAGGATCCAGCCAGTCAGCCAGCCAGCCAGCCAGCCAGCCAGCCAGCCAATAAGCAAGCTGAAACGTTAATTTAATTAAACGCACCGAATTGCCCGACTTCGAAGAATGTTTCGTTTTGCTGCATCGAAAACTTACTCTTCTGCTTGTATCCTTAATTTTTTTTTCCCTCCACCTTATTACACTCTTCCTTTCTCTCTCTCTCTCTCTCTCTCTCTCTCTCTCTCTCTCTCTCTCTCTCTCTCTCTCTCTCTCTCTCTCTCTCTCTCTCTATGTATCTCTCCCTCTCTCTTTCTCTCTTCTTTCTATCTGTAACTACTTCGACAAAATTTCTCTTCTAAATTCAATTTAGAATAGAAACTTTTTTTTTATTGTCGTTGGTTATTGAATTTTTCAAATTTAATTTCAATCATTTTATGCTTTCCAATCATTTCGAATTCTTTGTTCCTTATTTTTTTTTTTTTTTTTTTTTTTTTTTTAATTTATATAGAAATGATACACATACAAACGTACACGCACAAACAATATATATATATATATATATATATATATATATATATATATATATATATAGAGAGAGAGAGAGAGAGAGAGAGAGAGAGAGAGAAAATAATTTATATAATTTTATAATTTTATAATTTTATAATTTTATGAAAATGATTAATACAAGAACGAATGGTATTTGTTTTAAATCCTGAATCTCGATGAAAAATAAGTTTAAATTTATATTATCATTATTGATATTATTATTATTATTATTATTATATTATTATTATTTTATAATAATAATAATAATAATAATAATAATAATAATAATAATGTATGATATAATATAATTATATGATGATGATAGTAATAATAATAATAATAATAGTAATAATGTATGATATAATATAATTATATGATGATTATAGTAATAATAATAATAATAGTAATAATGTAAATATCATATAATATAATTATATGCTGATAATAACAATAATAATAATAATATTATTCTTATTCTTATTATTATTATTATTATTATTATTATAATTATTATTATTATATTATTTATCCGAATAATTAACGACGAATCGTTTGAATAATTAGATAGAATAATTATTATAACGATGGAATCGTTTCTCCCGGGGACAATGAATTCGTGTAATTATCTTATGCAAACATTTGTTTCGAAACTATTCGCATAATGCTTCGAACTATAATAATGAGTTTCATACGTATGTACGTCAGATCGTAAACGAGGAACGTGGGAGAAGATATTTAGTGCTTTTGATGTCGTTAAAACATACGCTCGTCTTGCAAACGCGTCTTGTACGTGATAATAAACGAAACTTCAACGCAACATAATTCTATATAAACGAATTTATATTTAATTATACATATTTATCTTTTATATACATATATAATATGTATGTTTCGTTTGATCGGATTTTTCATTGATTCATAAAAAGTCTAACAATTATGCATCATCATTTACAAAATTAAATGATTTAATGAACAAATTTTCATTTGAAGAATGCACATGAGTATTGTTTATCAAAATCTCTCTCTGTCTCTCTGTCTCTCTCTCTCTCTCTTTCTCTCTGCCTCTTTCTTTTTTTTGTTTTTTTTTTTTTTTTTTTTTTTCATACGTAGATAGTTCAATTATCTTGTTTTTCGTTTTGACGAAACATACGTACATTCTGATATCCCATGATATTACGCGCTAAGTTAATTGAATGTTTAACGGGAATATATCGAGTTTACATAATTTTAATTAACGATGCACGTGCCCGTCATAAAGGGAGTAATATATTACATGTTAACCCTTTGTAACGTGTGTTCAACGTATCTCTACTGATTTACACGGGCTAATCGATTAAAACGAAAAATTTCACTCTGCAGTATAATAAAGTAAATACTTATGTATGTACATGGGATTATAATAAAAGAAATTCTCTAATATATTAAACATTGATTTATAAACGACAAGATTGAAAAAGGGATTATATATATATATATATATATATATATATATATATATATATATATATATAAATATAGTACAATAAAAACAAAAAAAAAACAATCAAAAGATATTATTATAATCATTTTGATTTCATAGTATTAAAGTTGAATGATAGATTATTATTTTTCTGATAATTTAAGATTTTGTTTTATTTTTTTTTTTGTTTTATTTTTTATTTTTTTTTCTCTTTTTTTCATAATATTTTTTTTTTTTTTTTGATATGAGAGAAAATTAGAGCCAATCAAAAGATAATAAACTTTGACTTCCTTATAATCAAAAAGTTCAGGAAATATATATATATATATATACATTATTATTATTATAATTAATATTATTATATTTTACAATGTAGATTATGCAATAATTTAAAAATTTGATAATTTCAAATTTCTTTTTTCTTTTCTTTTTTTACGAATAAATATCATAAACTTTTTACATACGTGAGTACTTAATCTTCTCAATTGCGTTCTTGTTCCTTTTCTTACTTCTTTTTTTTTTCTTTTCTTTTTTTTTCTTTTTTTTTGTTCGTAGCGCGTAAAGAAGATAGAGCGAGCCAAGAAATAACGTGGAGTCGATCCGACGGAGAAAATTCTTCCGATAACGACCGCAATTTAGGCCGATAAAAGAAATCGACGAGCCCGTGCTTTATCTCCTCGCCTTTGGATTTTCCGTAATCAGTGTTTGTCAAGCTGTCACCGAGTAAAGCGGTTAAACTTTCTTCTTTCTTTCTTTCTTTCTTTCTTTCTTACTTTTTCTTACCTAAGGGAAGAAGAAATCGACCCTGTAATACCATTTTTTCGTTCTCTTAGAAATTTATGTGAAAAGGAAATGGACGCTGAGAGGATAGGAAAAACAATTTCGCGAGAAAGCAGGACAGTGTGTGTCATGGATGGGCTTTAATCGACCACGATTGGTATCGGAGGCTGCAGTAGGAACTACAGGAAATAGCGGGAAGTTTGAAAAATCTGTTGTCAAGTAGAACTTTTTCGATAGATTTCGTTTCGACAAATATTTTTCATTGACATTTTATTAGAATAGTTTTCTGATGATATTTGTCTTCCTATTTTTTTTTTCTTTTATTTATTTATTTATTTATTTATTTATTTATTTTTTTTTTTTTTTTTTTCAAAAAAGTACAATATTTTGTCGTCAACGATGATTGACCAATAGTAAACAATTATAGGAAATAACGAAAGATTTTAAAGGGTATATTGACAGGAGAGTTTTTTTCGAAAGGTTTTTTTTTTTTTTTTTTTTTTTTTTTTTTTCAAAAAATATTTTTCCCTGAAATGTTATTTTGACAATTTAGCGATGACTTTTTTCTTTTCGAATGAAATGTAATATTTTACAATTAACGATGGTTTAATCCATGGCAAACGATTACGATTGGTTTTGAAAATATGTCGTGATTATATGAAATATTAGAAGAAAAATTTATCACGTTTAAAGAACTTCATTGAAATAATTTATTCGAAATATTTTTTTCCTTGAAATTTTATAATATTTTCGTGACAAATCTTTTTTTTTTTTTTTTTTTTTTTTTTTTTTTTTTTTTTTTTTTTGAATAAAATATATTAATACTTTACGATCGAATTTAAATAGAATTAAAGAACAAAAAATTCTTCTTTGTAATTTTATTAGGATATACGTGTTCTTTTTATTTATTTTTTTTTTTTCTTTTTATTTTTTTTTTTTTTTTCTTTTTTTCCTCGAACAAACGTAGAATCGATCTTAAATCGTTTCTGTTTATATTCTTTCAATATTATTTAATAATTAATATTAAATTTTGTTCTATCTGTCAAATAAACGATTAAATCTAAATGATTGAGTTTAAATAATTAAATCAATCGCGTTCTGATTACTATTACGTATTAATGTTTTATCATAAATATTGATAATGAATATTTAGAGAAAACCGATCAAACAGTTTAGTTATATTGATTTAGACGAATACCAATCAAATATAAATAAATTGTATAATTATACGGGACGAACAATCGTATTGATTCGTAAAATGAAATTTTTTTTTACATTGCACATTATATCAACGACATGATCTATCATCGTATTTATTGATGTTTTTCCAATGAAACGATCAAACGTTGAACGAACAATGGCGGTTATTGATCTGAGAGTTGATGACGTTCTTAAGAAATCGTTAATCTCTTTGAATATAAATTAGCGAGAGGATACTCGAAGGAGAAATGGAGTGGGAGAACTAGCCGTTATCTAATGTCAGTCTTCTCGTGTTCGTTGGCGTTAGATGTCGGTGATATGTGAACGTTGATCAACGAGTATTCTTCTCTTCGTGATTTTTTTTTCTTTTTTTAAAACCATGGAACACGATATCGAGAGGAATATTGAGAAAGGTAATTTGACAATAATATATCTTATATATATCGAATAAAAGATTAGATTAACGAGTATATAAAAAGAAAAAAAAGAGAAAAAAATTGTAAATATTTTATTGAATTAATCTGAAAGTAAAAAAAAAAAAGAGAGAGGCAAGTATGATTAAAGTTAATCAATTAGTACTTATTATTATTAATAACTATTTTTATTTTCGATGCCGATTGACAAATAACAAAATGGTCGACCAAATATTATATATATATACTTGACGATATAACGAAGAAACTCTGTATCGTTTTCGTAGAAACGTATACGATATCTGACTTCTTTAAAAAAAAAAAAAAAAAAAAAAAAAAGGATAAGAAACTTGAAAAATCTCGGCAATAGAACGGACACAGTCCAATGTAAAATCCATAGAAAAAAAAAACAAATGAAAAAGAAAAGAAAAAGAGAAGAGAAGAGTGACAAATTTGTAGTCGTTTGTTTGGGAGTGGGATGGAAATGAAAGAAGAAGAGAAAGGGAAAAAAAAGATATTGAGAGAAAAAAAAAAGAGAGAGACATTTGTTAGAATAATGGAGTCTCGTTTGACGATCATCGATGATCGTCGATAGGGAGGAAGATGATATAGCCAAATGCCAATGGGATAATAACGGAAGAGGATAACGATAGTGCTAGTTGTGATAGTAATAAGGGTTGTCAGAGAAAGAGAAAGGGGTTGCATAGTCTGGTAATTAAGCTGAGTATACGACCGAGACTCGAAGACAACGTGTTCGTTTGGTGGAACATGAACACCTATGGATCTTCGTCCAGTCGTCCGTGGTTAATAATCATGATGGTTCGTTGCTTTCCATGATTCAATGAACATGCTCAGACACCCTATTCCATTATATACGCGTAAATCCCTCCTCCCCTTCGTATAAGCCTACGTTGATACGTGGTGTAAGTAACTCTATGCGTTCGTCGATATATACTCACCCCCGATATATATACCAATTTCATTTTAGCCGATATCATTGTGGCTCATTCGTAGTACGAATTCGAATCGTCATCCCTTTCTCTGCTTCCTTCCATCTTTACCTACCACCCCTCTCCGCTCCACTCTTACTACCTCTTATTTTTGTTTTGGTTTCTTTTTCCTTTTTTCTTTTTTTTTCTTTTTCTTTTTTTGTCTTTTTTTGTTTTGTCGTTCTTCTTCACATTTTTATTGTTCTGTCCTCCCTCATCCTTCTTTTCACGCTTTTTTCTTCTTCTTCTTTCTTTTTTCTTTTTTTTTTTTTCTTTTCGTCTTTCTTTCTTTTTCTTTTTCTTTTTCTTTTTCTTTTTCTTTTTCTTTTTCTTTTCCGTCCCTTTCCATGCGCTATGGTATCAATGTGTATCGCCTTTGTCTCTTAACGATATCGATTCGTCTGGGGGTTAACGAACGATAATAACGAAATGCGTTTCGTGTTGCCTATCCTAATGGAATTCTACGGATGAGAACGTCGTTAAGGGTTGGAGAGCCGGAGTCGAGGGTGAGTTCTATTAGAACTTGAGAACAAGGGCTTTCTCTCTCTCTCTCTTTCTCTCTCTCTCTTTCTCTCTTTCTCTTTCTCTCTCGTAGTTGACTTTTTTGTTTTCTGGATAATGAAGATTTCGTACTAACCGACGTCGAATTCTCATTCTCACATTATTCATCGTCTATAGACTTTGCATATATAATACATATATGTCTGTATATGTATGTATATATATGTATGTGTATATATATATATATATATATATATATATATATATATATATATATAGGGTTAACTCTATAAGTAATGTCAGAATTTTCAATATAAAAAATAATAAAATTAGTGTTTATTCGTTTAGATATTTAATTAAATACTACAAATTGCTTCAAAAAACAAATAAACAAACAAAAATATATACATATATATATATATATATATATATATATATATATATGTATTTAAGATATAAAATTTATTTTCATATTTAGATATGTTCGGTGTATTTTTAAATTTTCAATAAAAAAGAAAAATACTATAGCTATATGTTATTATTTATTTAAATATTAAATTTTAATATATTTTTCCGATAAAAGAATATTAATGTTATTAAAAATTCTTACATTATTGTCTAATATAAAAATACTAGCGTCCTTTTTTTTTTTTAGATATTAAATACTAACAAATATTGAAATATTTTTTAATTAAAAAAAAAAAAAAAAAAAAAAAAAAAAAAAAAACCAACATCATTAAAAATCCTTATATTATATTTATTGACAAACGAAATACATACACGCACACATACACACAACCATATATATATATATATATATATATATATATATACGAGATCTACATGTTGTATAATCGTTAAAAAAAAAATACATATCCGTGCATATAGATCGAAGATCGGTCGTCCATTAAAAAAAAAAAAAAAAAAGAAAAAAGAAAGAAAAAACAGAAAATAAAAAATAAATAAAAAAAAGTGCATCGAGTTTCTAATAGAAAATTTCTACGTACGCTTCGAATGGGGGGGATGGAAACGGCGAAGAGGAGGAGGGCCGGTGGATATGTTGGTGGGATCAAAGCGAGTAAAAGTTCAATCCGAGCGTATGATCCATTAGCGGGCTAATCCAAAGGGATGGATGAGGCTCTTTCTTTCATCGATACTACTCATAAAGTGAATGGAAAAATTGTGGCTCTTTTTTTTTCTTCCTCTATTACTTTTTTTTTTCCCTTCTCTCTTTTTTTTCCTTTCTTTTTTTTTTTTCATTCCTCTCTTTTTTCCCTCCCTTTACCCTCATTTGCTCGCCCACTTGTTTGCTATGGAAAAAAAAAAAAAACACATAGGATAAAAACGTTTATTTACATTTATTTTTTACTTATTATTATTATTAATTATAACAATAATAATAATAATAATAATAATAATAATAATAATAGTAATAATTTTTTTTATCGCTATAAAAATTACACCCCAATCTATGTATTTATTATTTTTCATTTGCAACCAGAGACGAACTCTTTCGATTATATTGGCAATGATATTACGTACGTATAAATAAACTAAATATGTACGAAACGAATGGATGAACGTACGAACGAACGAACGAACGATCGAATAAATAAATAAATAAATAAATAAATAAATAAATAAATAAATAAATAAAAAAATAAATACAAAAATAAATAAAAAAATAAATAAGTATACATAATACCAAAGAATAATATTTATTTTATCTATCGAAATATGTTTAATTGCTTTAGAACATTTAAAAGGATAAAATGAGAGAATGATAATACCATTCTATATCATTAAAAATGCTAAATCCTTTGACCTAGATACATGTATGAATAATGTAATTATTATTCGAGTGCGAAAAGTAGGTAGGTAGGTAGGTAGGTAGGTAGGTAGGTAGATAGACTAGGTAGGCTAGGTAGGAGGTTAATAGATAGGTAGGTAAGTAGATAGGTAAGTAGGTAGCTAGGTAGATACATGATAATATCGTTCGTATAAAACTCGAGTCATCTATATCAAGTGAGAAGTCTTCCTATCTTTCGAGTAAGTAAGTACTGAACCGAAGGAGCAACGAACCATAACCCTTTCCCTTAAGTTTCGCTTGGAGAATCGTAAGAAAGCTGTTCTCCGTTCGGTGACTCTTCTACGTTCAAAGATATTATCCAACATGGGCACCAGGCCAAACTTATTAATTTACTTTATTATTACCACGAACTGTGCCCTTTTCCCCTAAGGGATTTTTTTATTTTAACGATAAAAAGGGATTAACGAATAATTTCTTTTCGTAATCAAAATATTTTTCTTCTTTCTTAGTTTTTTCTTTTTCTCTATTTTTTTTACTTTCTTTTTTTTCTCTCTTTCTCTCTCTCTCTCTCTCTCTCTCTCTCTCTCTCTCTCTCTCTCTATCTCTCTCATATAGTCATTCATGTTAAACGACATGTCGTAAGTTTCATCCAAAATCTATTCCTAGAGATTTGCAATTTTTACGGAAAATGATCGATTTTCGTTTAATAATGAAATCGAAAAAATGAGATCGCTGATTACAATGTTTCTTTCTTTGATTTCAAATCAAGATATTATCCCTTTTATATATATATATATATATATATATATATATATATATATATTTTTTTTTTTTTTTTTCATTCTTTCGTTTTATTCTTCTTCTTATTTTTTTTTTTTTTTTTTAATCACCTTTTGATCTCCTTCCTTTCCTTCAATTTCTCTATTTCATTCTTATTCAATCTAACAGCGTGAAAGTCGTACAAAATCTGCTCCTAGTCTATTTCTAACATTTACAAAAATATCGATTTTGAATTTAATAATGGAATCGAGAAAATGAGATCACTGATCACAAATTTTCTTTCTTCAAAGATTTCAAATCAGAACATTATATCTTTTATTTCCTTTTCCTTTTTTTTTTCTTTTTTTTTCTTTTTTTATTTTTTCATTCTTTCTTTTTATTCCTTTACATACTCTTTTTCCATTTCCCTTTATCATTTTCTTTTTGTCATTAATAGTTATTATTATTTTAAACATGTCATATATAAAAGTCAACCTTTAAGAATTTCTAATTTTTTTTTTTCTTTTTTTTTTTCCTTCCTTTTTTTCTTTTTTTTTTTTTTTTTGAGAAAGGTCAACTTCCGTTTGTTTTAAGAAGAAACGAAAATAGACTTCCGCTTGAATCTTCTTTCTTCGATTTCACTATAGGAATATCATCTCTTTTATTTTTCTTCCTTATGTATGTGTGCGTGCGTGTGCGTGTGTGTGTGTGTGTTTTTTATTATCTTTTTATTATTCTCTCTTTCTCTCCTCTCTCTCTCTCTCTCTCTCTCTCTCTCTCTCTCTCTCTCTCTCTCTCTCTCTCTCTCTCTCATTGTCATTCCTATTTACCGTCAGATTGTAAGAGTCATTCAAAATTTACATTACTGTTACGTTATATCCAACATAGTACATGAATATTACATTCGTTGGATCACTTTACACATGCTATTATCGCACCGATTACTTTCCCGGGCTAAATTTGATTGGATAGTATATCGAGTGGCTATCGAATGACTATCGAATCGAAGTGACGCCAGTAGAGGTCCAATGTATGTTGAAATCGAATACTGGAAACGCACTCACAAATAGGAGTACCATCAAATTTTCAACGATGTATCCCAACGCGTACGAGCCATTAAAAATTATTAACGAACACGGCCGATCGAAAACGAGTAGATCTTTGCGAATCTGTTAATATCAGACTCGTACTCCGATAAATTAACAGAATCCGGTAGGATAATCCAGATTTGCGGATAATAATAATGCCTTATAAATTAAGCATTTAACTTTTGGATTAAATCTGACTAATACTTTTTCGGTTATTTTCTTTTCTTTTTCCTTTTTTTTTTTCTTTTTTTTTTCTCGTCTTCTTCTTTCTTATCGCGATATCATTAAAGGCAGTTGGATTAATTTTCTTTTTTTTTTCTTTTCTTTTTTTCTTTTTTTTTTTTTTTTATCAAACAAACTTTATCATCTCCTTGTATTTACGTAAAATATGAAGAGAAACGATATTATAACAATAAATATTATTATATTGATTAATATTACGATAAATAAAATATTGATAAATAAAATTAATGAATACTATGAATCGTTTGTTTAACGTAAGAGAAGACATTTACCATAGACTTTTTTAGAATTTTATCTTCGTTAATTATCTTCGTTTGTAAGTAATTACATTTGACAAATATTTTCTATTATTATTTTATCGATATATATTTATGATAAGTATAGATGAATGATTTAGTTTGACAAAAGTAAGAAAGGATTTTAAAAGAAAAAAGAAATTAGCTTAGGAATTATATTAGATCGTTAAATTCACGATAAAAATGATCTCGTTTGATTATCATAAATATTTTCTATTGTTATATTATCACACGTGCCATATTTCGCAATGTACGAACAAATAAACGTATGGATAAAAGCGAGAAAGCGATATAAGAGGAGAAACAAAAAAAGAAAAATTTTGTTTAGAATCATATAAGTCCTTAAAAAAAAAAAAAATCTTCGATAAAAATCAGCTCGTTTCATTTTCATAAATATTCTTATTTTATTATGTTCACATATATCGCAACGTATGAATATAAATAAACGAAATAGACGAAATAAACGAGATATCGATAGAGACGAGATAGCCATATATAAAAAAAAAAAAAGGAAGAAAAAGAAAAATTTTGTTTAGAATCATATAGATCCTTAAAAATATCTTTGATAAAAATCACCTCATATCATTTTCATAAATATTTTCTATTGTTATTTTATTTCACATACCTAGTTTCCCGTAAATATATATATATATATATATACACAGACACACACACACACACATGTATGAATAAATAAAAGAAATAGACATAGAGATAAATGTTAGGAAATATTTTTCTACGAAGGAAAAAAATTTATCTCAGTATTACATCTATATATCTAGATACTTAAATCCTTGAAAAAAATAGCTCATTTCATTTTCATATCAGCATGTTCGCGATAAATCTTTCACGATCATGAGATAGAAAGAAAGAGATAGAAAAAGAGAGAGAGAGAGAGAGCATCTTTCCCTCCCTCCTCCCCACCCATCTCCTCTATCCAGGCTGCTAAGGTTCGAACTAAGGGGTGTTTTAGAAGGACCGTAAAGAGGACGCAGAGATGCGGAATATAGACGCGGAACGGAAGCGGAACGGGAAGCAACGTCGGCGATCGTAAACTTTGAACGACGCCCCATGACGTTTCCTTCGGCGTATCCTTTTAAGGATCCTTAATGGCTCTCGTAATTTTCATGTCCAGTGACATGAAAACAAAGAAAGAAAATAGAGAAAAAAAAAGAAAGGAGAAAAAGAAAGAAAAGAAGAAAAGAAAAAAAAAGGGAAAAAGAAAGATAAGGAGAAAGATAAGGAGAAAGAAAAAAAAGAAATAGATAACAATTCTCCTTCTCTCTTTTTTTCTTTACTCCTTTATTTTTCTCTCTCTCTCT
>NC_140810.1:18917500-18920000 GCF_050613455.1 Vespa mandarinia
AATGCAAATGTTACTCGAATGTGAAACATGTAGATGCATAGCTATATACATTATACATACCTACATTGATACAATACATACGCGGGCGTATTTCTAGCATGGAAATTCAAATTTTAACATTATGACCAATCGATCCCTGTTTGTTTACAGGGATAATGTTTATTAAGGTTAAAAAAAAAAAAAGAAAAAAAAAAAAAGAAAATACTATTTAAAAATGTAACCAAAAGGAAAAAGCATACGTTCTATATTTCTTTATGTGGAAATAAAAAAAAATGTTTGCAGTGTGACAATCGATTTGTTTGCAAGTGTAATATTTGTTTGGGTTAAAAAAAAAAAAAAAAAAAAAAGAAAAAAGAGAAAAAAAAAAGAAAAAAAAAGAAAAAGAAAAAAAGAAAGGTATTACATAAAAATTTATCATAAAATTCGAGTATCATATAACGTGTACGAGTGCGAGCACGTATTTCGTTTATATAAAATAAAAAAAAAAAATAAAAATAAAAAAAAACAGTCAACGTTAAATATCTGTATACAAATGTTATACAATATTTATCATAGGTTAAAGAAAATCATTATCAAAATTTATTATAAAATTCAATTCGTATTTTCGTATTTTCATTTGCGCATTTCGATTTTCAAATATAACGATAGTTAACGTTATAATAATCGATTAGTGTTGTATGATATTTATCAAAGTCAACAAAAAAAAAAAAAGTATCTTTCGCTTAAAAGAAATTAATACAAAAATTAACAATCCATTGTAACGTACGAGTAGTGTAAATATTTATTAAGATTGAAAAAAAAAATAAACAAAAGAAAAAAAAAAAAGAAAAAAGAATAAAAGGAAGAAAAAGAAAAAAAATATGGAAGCACCTATGTTTGACTGTGTTTAAAAATCGATGAAAAAAATTTTAACGTAACGACGTATTATCTGAGAAGTCGAACTTTTCTAAAGTTAATTTTAAAAAACACTAGTGACGAAAGGAAAGAGAGAATCTTTTTTGGATGATGCTTTTTTAAACCCATAGAGACGTACTCGTGGATACGCTTAAATCTTATTTGCCTCTTCTTTGGACTTGGTCCTTCCAAGTCTGAGGATCCTTCGAGGATGGACTTTTCCCTCTTATACGGTGAGGACAGACTTTTCTCGTTTCGATTTCGTGGGATAGGCAAACCGAAAGTTCGTCACGAATAAAAAGGATCTTATTCTCTCTCTCTCTCTCTCTCTCTCTCTCTCTCTCTCTCTTTTTCTTTCTCTTTCTCCCGGTTATTCTCTTTCTGTCTCTCTTTCCATCTTTACAAATTCCAACGAAAGAAAAAGAAAAAGAAAAGAAAAGGTCGAAAAGAAAATATTCAAGTTGAGTTTAACGTAAGAGAAATTCTGGAGATTCATTTGGGTCGTGTCGAAGGGAAACGAGGAAAAAAGAGGGAAATCAGTTCTGAAATATTCCAAGGTGATTTACATGCTCGTACCACGATCCTTACTGATTTTACCTGCCAAATTACGACATTTGACCTAAGCTTATCCGCAAAATTTATACTTTTATCCTATCTCGTCGTAACATCTTTTATCTTATTCTTACTTTTTCTCTTTTAGTATATAGTAACCTTTTTATCTCTCTCTCCCCCTCTCTCTCTCTCTCTGAGAAAAAAAAATAAATAAAGAACCATGGAGATGATATCTCCACTGAATATTCATCATATATGTATAGATCTATGTATATATATATATATATATATATATATATATATATATATGCGAACACACACACACGCACATGTATGTATATATATATATATATTTATTTATTTATTTATTCTAAATCACCATGTATGCATACATATGAATTATATATACGGTAAAGAACAAAACTGAACATACTCTCTTTATGATAGAATATTTTTTTTTTTTAATAATCGATCAAACTAATCGATTGAAGTTTTCTTTCTTTTTTTTTCTTTTTTTTTTTTATATATATAATTTAAAAGGATTAGTTTACTAGATAACTCATTAAAAAAAAAATCTGTTTCTCTTCTTTTTTCTTTTTCTTTTTTTTTTTTCTTTTTCTTTTTTAAATTTCCAATGATCGGAATTACGAAGAAAAGATTGAAAAACGCTTTTTATCACTTTTTTTATCTGATGGACTCCGATGAAAATTTAAATGACACATTTTGAAGACCCATATTGCGCGTAGGCGTACACACACATACACACACACACACATATGCACAGGCACACTCACATATGTGTACATATATGTGCTGATAAATTTTATCGGAATCAGTTGATGTGAAAACTAAGCGACAGACGTCGGACGAAGTAAACATTTCCAGATTTTAGGGCAGAAGTCACGCGAAAGCTACCGATTTTCATCATTTTTAAATGCTTCTACGTCATGGCTACGTTAATCGATTTCGATAAAACTTTCAGCCACGTGTACGCGAAAGAAAATAAATCTACAAAATGTGTCATTTATATTTTTGTTATAGGCCTACATAAAGA
>NC_140810.1:18925000-18937500 GCF_050613455.1 Vespa mandarinia
CGACGAAATATTACGCGCGAATGAAAACGTAACGAAAGGGAATTAACTCTCTGTGATTTTTTTGTTGTTGTTGAAAACGGAAAGAAATAGAATAAATAAATAAATAAAAAAGAAAGAGAGGAAAGAAAGTATGGTAATATTCGCAACGATTTCAAAACTCCTTTGATCAACTCCGTACCATTGACGCGATGATATTCAATCGAGTGCTTCTCTATTTCATTTCAAATAACGGCTCAGCCGTTATTGACTGTAGATAGTTAGATCGATAGATAGTTAGATAGATAGATAGATAGATAGATAGTTATATGCAAGTGAAAAGGGGTTGTACGATTGGTAAAAGATTCGACGTTTGCGCTACGAGTTCGATAGCTTTTGAAGTACAAAAAAGAGAGAGAGAGAGAGAGAGAGAGAGAGAAGGAAAGAGAGAGAGAGAGAGAGAGAGAAGGAAAGAGAGAGAGAGAGAGAGAGAGGAGAGCAAATTAAAAGGGAACTTTATTAACGACTATTCGATTATATCGAGAGATCGATGATATGAAAGAGTAAAGTGCAACGTGATGTTGGTTGATCATTTTCACGCTTCTACGTTAATCGTTCCGCGTTAAAGTAAAGTCAAAGAAAAGAAAATATTCTTTTTCTTTGTTTCTTCCTTTTTTCTTCTTATCTTTTTATTTTTTTTTTCTTCTTTTTTTTTTTTTTTTCTTTTTTTTTTTTTTTTTATTTTTCTTTTCTCCTCACCGACTAAACTCATTAGTGGCATCAGATTATTTTAAGGAGAGAAAATAATAGGCATGTTAAATGGCCTTTGATAAACTTTTATATTAATTCCGAAAGAATGACGTTATTAAAGATAAATTTGTCGCGATATCGATATCGTTGTATCGATTTGTAATATATCTTAGTATTTTGTTTTGGATTTCTTTTTTTTCTTTTTTTTTTTCTTTTTTCTTTTTTCCTCTTTTTTCTTTTTTTTTTTTTTCATTTTTTATATTGTACCGAATATCTTGGCGATAAGCGAACTCGAAAGTTCAATGACAAATTGTCAATGAACTTACTTTTTTTTTTTTTTTTTTTTTTTTTTGCGATTGTTCTCAAATTGAGTCGCTGAAGGATATAAGTGTGCTCTAACGGAATGACGGCCTTCCTTTACGTTGCAACAAGTTTCGTTTTAAAACGATACTTATTTTATAACTATCGATTCGTCAATTTTCAAAGTTCTTTATATGCCCGACTAAAATCGTGATAAAAATTCTCTCTCTCTCTCTCTCTCTCTCTCTTTCTTTCTCTCTCCGCACGATCGAGATATTAAAAATTGGTGAAATGCATTTTTTTGTCTTTTTTATATATATATATATATTATAAAAAAAAAAAAAAAAAGACAATTGAAAGTTGAACAGAGTTCTAAATCGCGTTATAATCATTATTAAAACCAAACCTGCTATATTCAGCAGAATTTTACTAAATCGAAACCCATTATATGGAATACATTATTATTGCAATATCACTGATACTTTTTCGGAATTAATTATGTCATTTTTCTTTTCCTTTTTCTTTTTCTTTTTTTTCCTTTTTTTCTTTTTCTTTTTTTTTTTTTTTTATATAACGATCTCTTATACAATAACACAATTTTTATATAATCTCTTACACGGTTACATGATACACACACACACACACACATACACACACAGACAGACACAGATACATACATGTTAACAGTACATACGGAAGAACAACTTGAAAGTTTCATAACTCGATAAAAATATCGAATAAAATGTATATTACAGATAAGTACTCGTTGAATTCGTATTGATATTGTCTACAACTTTTGTTAGCCTTAAACTATCGATTTCCATTAATAAAAAAAAAAAGAAAAAAAGAAAAAGAAAAATGAAATGAAAAAAAAAACAGAAATGAAAGAAGAAAGAAAATATTACGGCTTCAATATCTTGACAAAAATGCCCTTTACGATAAAACTGCAATACATATTAGATTCTTCTTACCCTCTTATCCCTTTCTCCCTCAATATCTCCAATAAATTTTGTATTGAAGCGTTTGTTATAGAAAGCCTTTATCTTCCTTTTACAGAATCAAAATCCAAATGCTTTTGATAAATTCGAATTAATTCTAAAAATAAAACGATGACGATATCATTTCCCAGCTCTTCTTGTAACAATTAAAACGTTGACTCTTGATTGATGTCAAATATTAAATAAAATGGAATAAAAAATTAAAAAAAAAAAAAATATAATAAATAAATAAGTAAACAAATAAAACGATCGCGATCAACCGAATATCTCAACATTGAGGAAAAAGAGATGAGTGATATAATTTTTCGTGATTCTTGAAGTGAAAGAAAAGAAAAGAAAAGAAAAGAAAAGAAAAAAAAAAAGAAAAGAAAGAAGAAAGAAAAAAATACAAATAAAACAAGAAAAAGCAGAAAAAAACGAACGAACGAACGAACAAACAAACGAACAAACAAATTTTGATGATCATAATTAATGTATAGTTTGAAAATGAACGATATTATTTTAACACATCTATCTTCTTAGTAATCGCAAGTAAGAATAAACGAGATTCCTCTTTTTAAAAGGTCTATTCTTACCTTCCCTTTCTCTTTCTTTCTTTATATAACTTTCCAAACTTCCACGAAGAAAATATTAAAATTGCACTAAATTTATGGATGCCATCGGCCCAAAGAAAAATACCAAGGAAATATCATAAAAGTTCCGACGTTTCGACGGGCATGCTCTGCCTCCTTTATCATTCCACGTTTCCCTTACAACGTTCGATACTTTTTAAAGAAAATTTATCTATATATATATATATATATATATATAGATAAATTATGTGTATATATATATATATATATACATACATACACATACGCACGCACGTACGCATGCACGCACGCACGTGTACAGACACACAGAGTACATACGTTGTATATATACATCGATGATAAAGAGATCTTACGAAAAGAAATACGATACAATACGATTTTTTTTATTTATTTATTTATTTATTTATTTATTTTTATTTTTTCCATTTTTTTCTTTCTTTCTCTTTATCCCTCCCTCCTTCCTTTCCACCCTCTAACCGTTTCGCCTGTCAGATCTCAAAGAGTTCTCATTCATTCAATTGAAGATAAACCTCTTTTCCCGTCTATACAAAAACTATTTGTAATAAATCATCTAATTCGAGATTAGGGGAACGTTAAAGGGAAAAAAAAGCATTCATTATTCCATATGGTTCTACGTTATTCTATTATCGTCGCAGAAACGTTTCAAGAAGAACAAAAAAATTCCACAGATTGATAAGGAAACGTATCGTACGTATGTACGTACTATAATTATCATACATAGATAGCTTAGAAATGTTTTAGAACGAACGTTAAAATGTCAATGTCATTGATGATCGATTAGCTTATAATCGATCATACATTATTTATCATCGCGTATTCACCTTCGATAAAAGTAAATAAGTAAATAAATAAGTAAGTAGGTAAGTAAGTAAGTAAGTAAGTAAGTAAGTAACTACTTACTTCGACATTGTTCTCTCGATTTAGAAACGCCATTTTTTTTTTCTATGCATTCTTTATAATACACGCTTTCCTCATACGTATATGTGTATCTAATACTTAATTAATTATTTAGTTAATGTATATATGTATGTCTATCAATGTCTCTCTTTGTATATATATATATATATATATGTATATGTGTGTGTATTTTTTTTCCATAAGGAACTGTAAGAATGCGTCAAACGTCGAGCATTGTTAATAATCTGTTTGCGAACGATTTTCGCTATTGTTGTTCGTTACATACACGATCTCGTTCAATGATAATTCATATGAAATTACAATAAATCTATGGGAACATATTTCTCTTTCTTTCCCTCTCTCTCTCTCTCTCTCTCTCTCTGTGTGTGTATGTGTTTGTATACATGTGTACGTCCATGTGAGAAAGAGAGAAAGAAAGGGATATATAGAAACAGAAAGAGAGAGAGAGAGAGAGAGAGAGAGAGAGAGACAGACAGACAGACAGACGGGAGGGAGTAGGAGGAGGGAAAAGAGTGAAAATCACGAGTGAGTTGTAATCCGTCGTGCAATAAAGCAAATATGTCTCCGTCCGATCTAGTTACGTCAACATTCTCGTGTATCTACCATTTTCTCGTTACTCGGATAGCCAGGATTCGGTCGTCCGACTAATTCGAGAGAGAGAGATAGATAGATAGAGATAGAGATAGAGAGAGAGAGAGAGAGAGAGAGAGAGAAATAATGAAAATGAAAAAGCATAAAAAAAGGAAAGAAAGAAAAAAGAAAACAGGAGAATTCATTTTATCGTCACGCTTTCATAATCCCGTAACGAGAACCGTACGAACGAACGAACGAACGTACCTACGAACGAATAAACGACGCACGTTTCGCACCTTCTCAGATTTATTCGTTATGTATGTAATATTTGTAAGTAAAAAAAAAAAAAAGAAAAAATTAGTTATATCGTTCATTGTTAAATCTATCATTCTCTTCACCCAACCCCACACTCTTTATACCACTTTCATCTCGTTCATTATTAAATCTATCATTCTCTTCATCCAACCCCACTCTTTATATCACGTTCATCTCGTTCATTGTTAAATCTACCACCCAACCCTCCCCCTCTCTCTTCACCCTTCCTCCCTCCTCCTACGAGTAGATGAGGCAACGACTTAACCCTGTCGAGATTAACGTCGTATAACTTTGAAACGTATATTATATATATATATATATATATATATATATATGTATATACACTTCGAGTATTTATGTTATACTTAATTGATTTATGTGTTAACTTAAGTATATTTGTACTTAATATAATATATATTATTATATGAGAAATATTGTAACCTTTACAAATCTTACTTCATTCGATCATTGTAAAGAAAATTAAATGTTAATTCTCGTGTTCAATTCGCGAAGCTATTAGTGGTACTTTTTTTTTTTTTTAGGGACCTACTTTTTTTTTTTAATAGTAACATATTCTACGTAAAAAAAAAAAAAAAAGAGAAATGTTTTCCTATCTTAATCAAGGAGAGAAAAAAAGATTAGATCGCGGAGAATTAACTTACGAAGATATTTCGCTTTCTCTTCTGATAAAAAAAAAAAAAAAAAAAAAAAAGAAAGAAAAAAAGAAATAAATAAATAGTTTGTTTCTCGTTTCAATTTAAAATTTCAAAAAGAAAAAATAAAGAAAGAAAGAAAAGAAAAAGAAAGAAACAATGTCTGATGTCCTGATTTTTCATTTTACGATTCATTAATTTATCCAAAACATTTCTTTATCTCCGTCCCACCATAATCATATTATTCTCAATCAAGAATGAATTTCATTCACGAATAATCGCGAAATTTATTAAACGAATGAAAATCTTTATCATTCAAACAGATCGAAGAATTACGAAAAGGGAATCGACGAAATTGATCGTTCGTAGGAAAGAAAAAAAAAAAAAAAAAAAAAGAAAAAAAGATAAGATAAGATAATTACAAGAAAGATTATCGAACGATGATCGATCGTTAAGAAAATATTATCCTACGAAAAATTTGAAGTACTAGTTAAAGGTAAATTAATTAAGCGATATAAGCCATGGTATTTTATTAAGAAAGTAATTTGATCCTCTTTTGATGGTTCGAGAGATGTTCTCAAGAGATGAAATTACTTTTTCAAAGTGATTTCCCCTCGTCAAGAAAATTAATTAGTCTTCATTGTAATTATCGTATCCGTGCTCTTCTTTTTTCTTTTTTTTTTTTTCTTAATTCTCTTCCTTTCTTTTTTTTTTTCTTTTTTTTTTTTTTCTTTTTAACTTTTTTTTTCTTTTTCTGGACAGATAAAGCGACAATATAGGATTTTTGGTAACAACAAAATCTCTGTCACACTGCCGACCATTGTTTTTACCGTAAGCGTGAAATTTTAGCTGCCGTCGGCGGTAGATACGCGGGCACAATTTTGATTTGCGGTTTTCATTCGCAACATATATATATATATATATATATATATATATATATACATGAATGTCCATATACAAACATATATGTATGTACGTGCGTGTTTGTGTGTGAAAGAGAGAGAGAGAGAGAAAGAGTGTTTGTATATGTGTGTGTGTGTATATATATATATATATCAGTGAACGTGAATTTCTGCGCTAGCAGAAAACGGGATTTTGGAATATCATGGCAGCTTATGACGTAAAGTCGATATAACGTCGCTGAAAATTAATGAGCCGATCGTATGTATCCCGGCATTCACCTGCTACGTACTATGTAAAGTAATTAATGACTATGTATTTATGAGCCTTTGAGTTAGGACTCGAACGAGAGTACGTACTTTCGGCTTTAATCGTGAAATTTTTCATTTAGATTGTTATGTATATAAGTATCAAAAATATTTTTCAATTATCAAATGAAACGAAAAATCTATACTATTATTCTAATTCTTTTATTTTCTTTTCCTTTTTTTTTCTTCTTCTTCTTCTTCTTCTTTTTTTTTTCTTTTTTCCTTTTTTTTCTTTTTTTTTTTTTTTTTTTTTTTTTTTGTACTCGTTAACACAGGTTATTTCGTATTATTCATTAGAATAGACCGATAGAAACGTATCGTATTGAATGAAAGTTCGTTCGATTTTACATGGAGATATATTTTCATTAATAATAACGATTCGTAATATCCTGAAATTATTTTAAATTGGGATTAATTAAAAATTGAAGAAGAGAGAGAGAGAGAGAGAGAGAGAGAGAAAGAAAGAGAGAGAAAGAGAGAGAAAGAGAAGGAGAGATAGAAGAAAAAAGAAAAAAATTACAGAGGCGAATAACGTGAAATGTACATTTCCTCGAAACGTCGGATATTAAATGATACCACGGAAACAACCAGTGTAAAAAGTTTCACAGAGGAATCTAGAAAATGTCGTAAAGGTTGAAAGTATCCGAAACGAATATGGCCCCTATACTTGGAAGTGATATAGTTGAAAAATATTCAAGCACGACAAGCGAAAAATTTCAAAGTTACTCAGACCGCCCTCCTCCTCCCTCCCCCCCCCCCCCATCTCTCTCCCTCCCAACCCGTCCTTCCTCCTTAACGATAGTTACGCGAAATATTTTATTTCGAGTTAGTATCGTCATTCTTTAATATTATTACTTTATCGAGTGGAAAATGATTGTCCTGTGAATATTTTATAAATTCAATTAGTAGAATTAGATCTCATCGTATGAAACAATATTTTTCTTCGACGATTGTCGATTCGCCGAAGGATTGCGATAGGAAAAATGAAAAAGGAAAAGAAAAAGGAAAAAAAAAGAAAGAATTGAAAGAAAAAGAAAATTCATCGAACGAAGTATCGAAGACGCAATTCCCGTGGATTTAAAACGTAAATTTAAACGTAATCCGTGTTTTCTCGTTTTACTTCTTCTTTTTCTTTTTTTTTTCTTTTTTTTTTTTTTTTTTCTTTCTTCCTTTTTTCTTTTTTCTTTTTATTCTCTCTTTTTTACTTCTTTTTCACCGTCCAAATAAATAAACAGGCAAACGACAAATTTGAAAAGTTACAAACACAAAAATTATACGCTTATATCGTTGCTGAACAAGGAGAGTTATTACATTTCGAATTTGTAACGTCGATTATTATTATTATTATTATTATTATTATTATTATTATTATTATTATTATTATTATTATTATTATTATTATTATTTTATCAAGTAGAAAATTAACGATCGTACGTTATCAATAAGTTTCTCGAATGGATTAATTTTTTTCAAATGGAAAAATTTATTTAATTCATTGAAATTAAAGAAAAAAATTCGTCGAAGGAGTAAACACAATCGTGAATTTAATCGAACACGTTCTCTAGGAAGCAATACGCTTATTCGTGGCTTTTCCACCGCCAATATGTATGCACCTCGACAAAAGCGTATAACTAGAGAGAGAGAGAGAGAGAGAGAGAGAATGAATACGAGAGGTCGTGTAAGCTCGAGCGAACGCACACGCGACCGAGCAAAAGCCACGAAAGCGCGGTAACGGAAACGCGGTGGTGTACTTTCCGGCGCGGTTAAACGAAAGCTCGTTCGTTATACCCGCGTTACACGCGCCGACGCGTATATATACATTTTGTACATTTGCATTTGCTAAAACGAAAATGTATTGCCGAACAATTATAATTGTTAAATCATTATTAGTAAGAACATTCTTTCAATTCTTACATTTACAATTTATTTTTTGAACGGAAAAAGAATCAAAATAAAGATTTTTTTTTAACGAATAATTAATTAATTGAATAATTAATTATAAACGTACTCATGCCTATTAGAAAGACTAGATAGATAGAGTCAATGCATCATACATTGTCGATAAAGAGGAAATTTTTCTTTTCTTGCCCCTGATGTAAGGCAATACGCTTAATAAACGTTCGTATGGAAAGACGAGTAACATGTATACAGGGGTTTATAAGGAAAAAAAAAACAAAAAAATAATAGAGGATATATATATAGATATGTCTTATCGATAAACGACATAGGGTAGGCAACATTTATTGTACCGAGTTATAAAGTGTTGCCTATATCCGGGCACTGTATATTTCTGAAAAAAAGATTTGCATGAGTAATCACGGAGAAAAACTTACTGAGTAAAAAAAAACGAGAAAGATAGAGAGAGAGAGAGAGAGAGAGAGAGAGAGAGAGAGAAAGAGTAGAGTAAGAGAGATAAAAGAAACAAAAGAAGAAAAGAATAGAAAAAAGAAAATATGTAAGAAAGACTGAAGAATCTTTCGAAGGATCATTTTAAAAGCACATTTCGATCGGAAAATACTTTTTTTCTTCTCACTATTTTTTTTTCTCATTTCTTTTTTTTCTTTTTTTTTTCTTTTTTTTTTCTTTTTTTTTTTTTTTATTGTTCCTTTTTTCTTCGCACTCGAGAATAGGACATAGGTAACATACAAAATACATACATATATAAGTGGTCACGTCGCGAAAAAGCTCCGAGAGTCTTTATCACGTAAAGAACGAGTAGTAGTAGTAGTCGTCTTGGAGTCACGAAGTCAACGTTCTAAGCATTATGCCATTGGCTCTGGCACATAGCTCCCATTCATTTACATATATACGTACATATATATATATACATACATAGATAGACATGGTTTGTGCTAAGCAAGTGTAAGTAATGTATGTATATCGGTGCACGAAGAGAATGCACATCTCACTCTCTTTCTCTCTCTCTCCCTCTCTTTCTCTTTCTAAATAGAGAATATACAAGAGCAAGAGCGATAGAGAGAAAGAGAGAGAGAACAAAAGAAGGTTAAGGTATAAAGGGGTGAGGGTCTTCAAGGGTGGTCACTTCGCGTGACCTCTTTACGCGTCATCACCAGTATCTCTTTGTTTTCTAACGTTCTAGATCGTTTACCAAGCTATCATAGAATTTCACTCGCTATTATCGAAACTACTTTAGATTCTCTCTCTCTCTCTCTCACATACATACACACCCATACACACATACATACATATATCTATATCTATATGCATATACATAAACACATTCACTCGTCTCGTATAAACGACGACGATTTCGAGATTATGGGAGTCCGATATACGATATCCAGATCGAAACGTGCAAATTTTGGAGATACGTCGGATTCCGATCATGCCGAGCAAATCGTTCCCCATTCCCTCTCCTCTCGGTTAGTCCCACCCTATCCCCACCTATCAACTCCAAGCCCGTAACCCTTAACGTAGTCATAGGTCGTCGTACCTATCTGCCACCGTAGGCACTACCAACTAAAATCGATAATCGGTAGTGTTTAGCCTCGGCCGTTGAACCGAGTACCCTCTTGAGAAATTTCAATGTAATCGAGTTCAATATCTATCACCGACCGACGCGCGTTCGGCTAATTTGCGTATATATTGGGGGGAGAGAATCAGGATGATGGTGGGAGGAAAATGGGGCGAGGGGGTGGACGGGAAAGGGGAGAAAGAGGATGAGAGTTATTTACGGATAGTAGTCGAGGTAAAATAAAGTGAGAAGACGCGACGTATTTTAAGATTTCACGTCGCGAAAAAAAAAATTTTTAATTATAATCTTCCTCACGACGCTTCATATCCCGTCGATTTACTTATCGAAATCGCTCGAGTTATATCGATTATTATCGACGACTTATAATTCGATATTTGGACATTAGAAAACGCGAATGATTTTTTTTCTCCCCTCCTTCATTTTCTTCGATTTTTTTCTTTTTGCCCTTGTTTTACTTGTTATTTATTATTATTTATTTGTTTTTTTTTTTTTTTTGTTTTTTTTCTTTTGCCTTCTTACGTTCATGAAACGATCTCTCTCGATCATCTTGTCCGTACTATTTATATTAATAAAATTGAATCGAAATCGATATCGTAACATCTCGAATGGTAAAAATATCGAGACTCGATATTCTTATCAAATCTTTTTCGTAGCTATTTTAATACGAATAATTGTCGCTAATATATTGAAACAATGCGAGCTAGTAAGCGGAAGTTACGTATGAAAAGTTATGTATGCTCCCGCTTATTTACCAACAATAACGAACTAAAATTTAATAATATTCGAACAGTTAATTATTAATTATTAATTACATCATTCTCATGCACGTACGTGCATACGTTATCCTACGTGGATAAATACGCGCACTCATAGATATATACGTAAGTGGATAGATCGTTGAAAATTTCAAATGAAAATTGTATTTCGAAATTGTTTCAATGTTACGCATGCAATATTTAATTTGTTCTCTTAGATATAAATCAATTCACAAATCTTTCACACGATCGTGCAAATTCGATTTGTAAATGAATCGTTTGTAATTTCTTTTTTCTCTCTCTCTCTCTCTCTCTCTCTCTCTCTCTCTCTCTCTTTCTTCTCTGCCTTTTTTCTTTTTATTTATTTTTTTAGTTTTCCTTTTTTTCTTTTTTTTTTTTTTTTATTCCCTCAATTTTGCTCATTCGAAGGAGAAATTTTATTATTATTAACAAAGACGAACGCATATTTATTTCGACGCGATCTACTTCAAACGACAAGTTCGTAATGGAAAACGACATTAATATATTTATTAAATATCTATGGGGAAGAGAGTAACTCGTTTTTTTTTTATTACTTTCTACGATGGCATAGTATATTGTAACTATCGGAACTATCAATAGAGGAAGGTCTTTCGACGTATACCCGTTGACCCGTTTACGTCAAACTCTTACTTTGCTTTATAGAACCTCTAACTTTTCTATTTACCTACTTCACGTGAATAGGCAGACTTTCATGTTGTCCCTAACTATATAAGAAATTCAATGAAAGTTTTCAATGATTTTGACTGATCGCAAATTGTAGAAAAATCTATTGTAAATATTAATCTACTATTTTTTCTTTCTCTCTCTCTCTCTCTCTCTTTTTATTTTTTTCTTTTTTCTTTTTTTTTTTTTTGTTTTTTGTTAATTTTACAAAAATACAGAGATACCCATATCACACTCGAAAAATGTTTTAACTTATTAAGAAAAGGAAGAATGGAAAAAAGAAAATGATTTGTTATTTCAGGTGACAATATGGACGCCGAAGCAGCTTTACTCGAAAATTCACCGACGTTGTCAACAATATCGTCGGAATTGACAGATACGACTTATTCGGTACCAGGCTCACCTTACTCGTCAGAATCTCCGATCATCGTGACATCATCGTACAGAAAGACACATACCAATGACGAAACTACGATCAAGCCGACGCCAAGGTATTCACAGGCCACCAGGAAGCCTAATTTTCGGATACGACCGCCTTACCTAATGATATGCATCAGTATCATAGAGGTAATGTGTATCAATAAGTTTTATTAATATAATTAATATCACGACAAATCAATTTAACAATATACATCATGAAAATATTAATTTTACAGATGGAATTAATTTCTTTTTTTTTTTTCGTTTCTCTTTTTTTCTTTTTTCTTTTCTTTTTTTTGTCTCTCTCTCTCTCTCTCTCTCTCTCTCTCTCTCTCTTTCTCTCTCTTTCTGCTTTTAAATACAGCAGAAAAGAATAGTTGTATTTATTATTATTGAATCGTACTTAAATATTATTGAATCGTATTTTTCAACTTGACATTTAAACGCTAAAAAACGCAATTTTTTTTCTTTTCGTGTCTGTAAGAAAGAAAAGAAAAAAGAAGAGAAAAAAATTGTGAAAATTATATAATGTGAAATTTGTAAATACGTAGAGTGTATTAATTTAATGTATATCATTAATATAATATAGTATATATTAACGAATATTATTTATAATTATATATGCTATAGTACGAAATATACTTATATTGAATATATTAAATATATTTAATTGCATTATATTAATAGTATAATTAAATATATTAACATAATATATATATATATATATATATATATATATGATGTTATAAAGGGTGATCAAAAAAAAAAAAGAAAAAGAAAAAGAAAAAAAGAAAGAAAAAAAAAAAGAAATACATGAGA
>NC_140810.1:18942500-18947500 GCF_050613455.1 Vespa mandarinia
CGAAAGCTTTTTTTCTTTTCTTTTTTTTATTAATTTGTTTTCTCTTTCCTTTTTTTTTTTTTATGTTTAATCAAAATAAAAGTATCGCAATTTCTTCTTTTCATTTTGCCAGAGTTAATTTGAAATAATACGAACAATATCCGACAGATGGCAAGAGTAGAAATCCTACAGACTGCGCAGTAGCTATTGCGCAGGTAACATGGTGGAAAGAACGATCTCGATCAATGTTTAAGTACGGTTAGAGATCGATACGAGGATTAGTATCCGTCGAACGTTTGTAGAGGTAGGAGGAATTATTTGCTCTTCGGTTTTGTTTATTAATAACCTTGACTAAAATTATATACACAATTTCGTACGATACTATTTGTTTTAATCTTTAGAAATATATATACGGTACTTTACTATATATATATATATATATATATTTAACAAATCACAATCTGTTAATTTATTTATAAAAACATAATTGAGCGCTCGTTCCGTTATCATCTATCAAAAACTTTTTCATGGTCAAATATAAACCTTAGATACTATTTGTTTTTTTTTTTTTTTTTCTTTTTTTCTTTTTTTTTCAGACCATTATTTACGATAAACTACGCGTTGTTTATTACCTATCGTACATACATGTAAGAGAGATCGAAATTAAAAAGAAAATCAATTACGCACTTGTATAAATAGGTATGTTTATTTAATCGAAATTAGTTTGTCGTTCGTTGCAATGACAAACAAATGAGAAAAAGAGAAAGAGAAAGAGAGAGAGAGAGAGAGAGAGAGAATGAGAGTGAGAGAGAGATAACAAATTAACGAAAAAGGGAATGTTTGTTCGTTCGACTTTGACGAAAGAGAAAATTCGGTTCACTTCTTATCGTTGTTTCTCTTTACTCTCTCGCTTTTACAATTGCATAGCGTAGACGACGATAACATGGAAATGTAAACTCGACGAACCGCAGTGTGGTCTATACCCTTTCACCACCCTCTCTTTCCTAATGCGACCGCTATACCCTTAACTGAATTGGATCTGTTAATTGAAGAGCGCAAAGCCCCATATAATTGAAACTCCAACGATCGCCTTCCAATTGTATCGAAATTCATCCTCTTTTTGCTTGACTGTCTTCTCTCTCTCTTCCTCTCTCTCTCTCTCTCTCTCTCTCTTTCAATCTATTTATGTATTTATCTCCCTCAAAAGGAAGTCGCGTTAAAAGTGATTACTGCAAAGATCGAACACGTTCGTTTTCATCTTTTCTATTTTTTTTTTTTTCTTGTTTTATTTCTCTTTTTCTTTCTTTCTTTTCTTTTAACTTTTTTCGTTTATTTTTTATTTCTTATTTTTCTTCACTTTTCATTTTTTCTTTTTTCTTTTTTTTTTATTTTCTTTATTCTTTTTTTTTTCACTCTTCAACAGCCTCCTCGATCTTAACCAAAGTGTAAGTAAGCGAAAGGTAAGACAATTTTCCTCGGGTATCAAATAAGATTAATCGTTCGAGAATGAAATTATTTCAACGCTTCGAGTAGATACTACTTTGAATAATTTATCTAGTCAAGAATTGATGGTAAGTATCTAATAATAGAGAAATGAAAATCGATTGGATCTTCTTCATGTTTTCATCGTTAAATTGCAAGATATTTTTTTGTGATAATTTATAATCTCTTTGAAAATCTAAAGAAAAAATAAGAATAGTAATATAAAAATTTTTCTTTTTTTCTTTTTTTTTTCGTCTACCAAAAAATTATATTCTATCATATTGTGTGCAAATTATATAGTATCATTTATATATTAATATAATTATATTATTATATGTTATTCTATATATATATATATATATATATATATATATATATATCAACTTCTGAAGATATAATCATCATGGTTGTTTTTTTTTTGTTTTTTAAATTTATTATATTCCATTTATATTATATATGAATTATAATATTATGAAGTATATTATATAAAAAATATAATATATACATATATAACTTCAAAATGTATTATAGCCATCGTAGGTGTTTATTTTGAAAGTAAACGTAGAGGATGTTTTCTGTCACGATAGATAACCGTCCACTGCTTCGGAGATGAGGCGACGTTGCGAAGATGGTTGGTCTATGACCCTCGGCAAAGGGTTCAAGGGTGGAGGTTCGCCTCGTACATGCTTCTACACTCCAACGCGCTTCACCTTGCGCTCAACGTGCTCATCCAGCTGGTCCTGGCTACTCCACTCGAGGTAAACTAATCGACTAAATTGCGAACCTCGTGTCCTCTCTCTCTCTCTCTCTCTCCCCTACCATCATCCCCCCTTTCTCTGTCTCTTGCACACATTCTGTGTATATATATATGTATACATATATACTTGTATACATACACGTTTATATATATATATATATATATATGTTTACATGCATATCGTTTTCACTGTAAACTCCATCGATTTGCTTGTTGGTTACGTCTAAACATTCTACCCTTTGATCCTATGAAAGATATAATTTACTATTTCGTGTAATATATAATGCATTGTGATTTATTTTTATATTGTTTTGTACGAAATTACATATAAAAAATATATATATATAAATTAATATAATTATCGATAATTGAAGTAATACGAATTGTTCGAAGAAAATTTCTATAGTTTTAATATTGTATCGTATTTTATCGACAGAAAAAAAAAAGGAAAAAAGAAAAAAAAATTAATTTCTAATTGCCAACCATTAATCTGCATTTTTAATACATACAGAAAAATTTGTGAATTTATTATGATATTAAAATAATTCTTTAACAATGTTTGTCAATAAGTTAGAAATAAATTATATAAATTATACGACGAATTGAACAATACGACGTTGAATTAATTACTATTGTTTCTAAATGTGAAGTAATATTGTTTCTTATAATTAAGATAAGGTATAGAATTTATATAATTTATTAATATAATTTAATTTATTCGTAGAAAGCTAAAAAAAAAAAAAAGAAAAAAAAAAGAGAACTTGTTTGTTAATTAAAGAAATTCTTTTACTCTTAAAATCTTTTTATCCAAAAACGAAATTATCTACGTAAAAATGTATAAGTAATATTATCTACAAATAATATCTTTAATATCATTTGTTAGTCCAATTTGTATATGTGTGTACAGGTTGAACAAGGAAGAATGGGAGTAGCAACGATTTATTTAGGTGGTGGTGTTTGCGGAGCTTTGGGTGCTTCACTTTTGCAACCTAGTCTTTATCTAGTCGGAGCTTCGGCAGGAGTATATGCGTTACTTACCAGCCATCTTGCTCATCTTTACTTGGTGAGCTAATATATAATAGTGAGCTATTATAAATATATATATATATATATATATATATATATATTTTTCATTATTCTCAAACCACATAAATATACATAGAGAATTGTTTCATACATTTAAACGGTGCTCGAATAATAATCCTTAGATTTTGTACTTTTAATATTTCATCAAATTTTCCAGTCATTATTTAATAAATTTAAAATAAAAAACTTTTTTTCTCTTATAAAAAATTTATCGAATTTCACGTATCTACCTGTTTACACGAATTTTTAATATCGCCGATTAACGATGTAAGATTATTCTATTCGCGTTTACAAAAAATATATACATTCATGCATACATACATACATACATACACACATACATACACACACACACATATATATATATATATTCATACATACATACATATAACAAATTCTTGATTAGGCCTTAGAGATTCCGCTCGTTTTCTACTATAACCCTACGGCTATATTACGAAGACAAAGCGTATTTGTGTGATGTGACACTATGCGAAAACAACTCTGATATATAATCCAGTACGCTTGTCACAAAGGCGTTACTGTGACATGGCTATTGTGAAATGGATTTACATTTCGCACAATACAATATAGTCAACGTGTAGTTCGAGTTGGACAGAGTCCGTATAACTAGTTCCTTCTACTGACGAGAACTGGTATTATACGAGATGAACGAACAAACGTAGGAACAAATAAATAAAAAAAAAAAAAGAAAAAAAAAAGCAAAAAAAATGTCGATAATAAAAGGTCAACATTTTGTTCGAAAAACTAACAAATGCGTTCGTACGATCGTTATAGAAAATGGATAATATTTAGGGTTTTTTTTCTTTTTTTCTTTTTTTTTCTTTTTTTTTTGGTTTTCTTGAAATGATCACTTTAACCTATCAGAATTTTCATTCTAAGATGAAGTATAGTTAATTTATTTACAAAATCTATACCTTATATGATTTTTCAAATAACGTGATACATCTTTTTTCAATCCATTTTTTTTTTTTTTTTATTATTATTTTTATTTTTATTTTTTATCGAATATCTTCAATCGACCATTTTGTTCGACGAAGCTCGATATAAAATAAAAACATAAGTTTTATAAAAGAACGTTTAATAAATATTTTGAAATATTAACGGAATGAATCTCCATAAATGTGATGGGGGTGGAGGAGAGGGGGAGGGAGGGAGGAAGATTACGTGAAACACGTAAAAGAATGTCGTTTAATCCGATTAAAATAAAATAATAGAAACTGTATCGTTACAGTCATATATAAATAGACGGTAGAAACTAAATCGTAATAACAAATAATGAAATGATTACGTCGTAAGGATCTAATAAATTTGATTTTAACGACTGGCCATTTTGTCCTTTAGAACAGTGTCGTTGAATTAAGTTAAATAGATTTAAATTAAATTCTCGTTTGATGGTGAAACAATCTTGAACGTTTTACGGTGATATCCGTTTGACAATTTAAAATGTATCAATTAAGGAAATTATTAACAAACGTTTGCAACACAATTGGATACATTCGATGCGACATTAAACGTTTTTTCTTAGATCAATTTTTTTTTCTCTTTTTTTTTTCTTTTTTTTTTTTTTTTTTTTTTATGGAGAAAGAAAAAAGAATAAAGAAAGAAAGAAAGAAATCGCGAAGAAAACTTTTGTCGTAAAAGAAATCCCATCGTTTAACGCAAGTTTAAGCTCGAA
>NC_140810.1:18955000-18970000 GCF_050613455.1 Vespa mandarinia
GAGAGAGAGAGAGAGAGAGAGAGAGAGAGAGAGAAAGAGTGAGAGTAAGAGAGTGAGAGAGTGAGAGAGTGAGAGAAAGAGAGAAAGAGAGAGAGAGAGAGAGAAGGAAGGATAATTCCTATTAAAGGAGGAAAGGTGTGGAGACGAACGAAGCGCCACGCTAACTTTCGTCTTTATCCACTTATCCTTCGAGGCACGAAAGGACTATTCCTCACAATTACATCCTGATCGATCCAGCCAGGACGTGGATTCTCTCCTCCGAGACTTCCCATTTATGAGTCGAGGTCTCTCTCTCTCTTTCTTTCTTTCTTTCTCTTTCTCTCTCTCTCTCCCTCTCTCTTTCTCTCTCTCTGTATGTCTCTCTCTCTCGCTCTTTTACTATCGCTGAATTGACTACCACTAATGGCTACGTCCCAAGAATATTTTCTCACGATACGTAGAAGACTTTTTCTTCGTTCGTTCGTTCGTTCGTTCGTTCATTCGTTCGTTCGTTCGTATATAATATAATGCCCTTCGTAAGAAATTAAAAAGAATTTTTTCTTATTTTCCCCCTTTTTTCTATTAATTTTTTTTCTCTCTTTCTCTGTCTTTTTCTTTGTCTTTTTCGTTGTTCTTTTTCTTTTTTTTTCTTTTTTCTTTTTTTCGGAAGGAAAATTTTTCCCGTGGTTAATTTGACTGTCAGATGAAAAAAAAAAAAAAAAAAAAAAATATATATATATATATATATATATATATATATATATATACATTGTAAGATAAGGATAAAAGAAGAAAGTTGAAAAGAGGACCGGAATTTTTTCTCCCTCCCTCCCTCTCTCTCTCTCTCTCTCTCTTCTCTATTTCTTTCTCTTTTTCTCTCTTTTCTTTTTCTTTCTATTTTTCTCTGTTACTTGTTTCCTTACAGAGAATCGCTTTGACGTGACGGTAAACGCGTTAAATCTAGAATGCGAAGCTTGTAACGTTAAAAAAGAGAAAGAAAGATAGATAGAGATGGAGATAGAGATAGAGATAGGTATATATATATATATATATATATACAGAGAGAGAGAGAGAGAGAGAGAAGAAGAAGAAGAATGTGAAAGTATATAACGAAAAATCATCTTCCATCCGACGAGGCGAACAACGAAACGCTTTGGCGTAAAGTTATTTTCGCACATTTTTCATCTAGTAAAGAAAGTCAGAAAGAGTGAGAGAGAGAGAGAGAGAGAGAGAGAACGAGTAAGTGAGTAAGAAAGAAAGAGAAAGATAATATAGAAAAAGGGTCATATAGAAAAGATAGACAAATGAACATGGCAGGATCCGTAGGATGTGAGGAAGCTACGAAAATGGTAGATCAAATTCAAGATTCGACCTTTCCCTATGAGATAAAAAGAAGAAAAAAATCTGACAATATATATATATATATATATATATATATATATATATATATATATATATATATATATATATATATGTATATACATATATATTTATATTGAGAGTGTTAAGAAACACGCCTGTATCTAATATACTTTTTTCATTTGTCAAATATAAATTATTCATTTAAATTATTAAAAAGAATTATATTGTTATATTCGTAGAGGGGAGAAAAATTTTCCTATTTTCATTTCTTTCTTTCTTTCTTTCTTTCTTTCTTTCATCTTTTTCAACATTTTCAACAAAAAAAAAACAAAGAAAAAAATAGAGAAAGAGAAAAGAAGAAAAAGAAAGTACATCAGACAACAGGTAAATCTAGCTCTACGTAAAAGTATAATAAAAATGAGATAGAAAAAAAATATAAGAAGAAGAAGAAGAAGAAAAGAAAAAGAAGAAAATTATTAAAGAAAAATTTTCGTTTAATGATCGTTCGCGGGGGACTTATTTAGCTTAGTCGTAGTCATCGTTTGTATATCATCGATTGATCATGATCAACACTCGAGTTGTTTGCATTGAACTCCAATTTCCGTGCATCTACATTCGAGGCAAGGACTCGAGAGCTCGGTAATGATCCTGCCGACACGGTACATCCGCCCGTAGATATTACATCCTGCTAACTTAAGAAGACCACTCACGGATACGGGTATTTCGTTGTCAAGGATCTTCGAGGACACCTCGTCGGTGTTTCCGTATTTCGTCGTCGTTATATCAACGAACTTCGTCGAGCTTAAAGTCGTAGGCGAGCTCGTCCTTGTAAAGGAGAAACCGAGATCCTGATTGCGAATTTCCTGATCCTTCAATGAAAATCCTTCGGTTTGAGTGGAAGACATTTTCTTTGTTGGTGAGATCACAGTAGTAGAAGTAGAAGCGGTAATACTATTAGTAATAATAGTAGTACCATTGGTAGTAGTAGTAATAGTGGTTGCATTAGCACTATCGCCAGTACTATTAATAACAGGTGCTTTTGTAGTTTCGTTAAATTGTTCGTTGTAAGAAAAATCATCCGACGTGAATAGAAGTTCAAGTACATTGTCCAATGAGAATATATTGTCCTTTTCAGATTCCAATATTTTCGTAGTTGACGTGGGCGTACGTATAGTCGATTCAACGATCATAGTTGTACCGTTCTTATTTCCATTTGATTTTTCTATTTCCGTGATTGAATTATTCCATTGATTCGTATTACCTTTTAATATATCGGAAATATTGAAAAAAGTATTATTGTCCGTATGAGTAATTATATTCGGTAAACCGGACGATTGATCATGTTTGTAAACATTGGAAACATTAGGATCTATAATTTTATATATCAATGAGCTCGGATATTTGTTCTGCGGGGTGTCGTTAAAGTTTTGCAAATTTTTTGGTGGTTGAAGAGAAATATCAATTTCTTGTACGTAATCATAAGGCGAATGAATTAACGGTAATTTATCCATATAATCGAAATTGGAAGTATGCTTGTGAATATGTTGAGATGATCCTCCTTGATTTCGTAATATAGTATCTGTCGTCATTGGAGTTGTAGTTGGCCTAGGCGTTGTGATACCATGCTCAACCAGATAAGGTATCATGTCTTCCATGAGAGAAGGCAAATCCGGGGCTGGTTCCGTTTTGATGACGTCGCGAAAGGGATCAGGAGATACGATGGGTTGTCGTTGAGAGGGAGCAGTTGAGTCTACACGATCCAAGACTACCGTTGGCGATTCTTCGGCGTTCACTGTAAAGACGGATATTGCATAGATATTTTTTACCTTTATTTTTAATAAAAGAGGTAGAAGAAAAAAAGAAAGAGAAAAGTTCTTCGTACCTATATAAAAAAGAAAAAAAAAAGAAAAAAAAAAAAAAGGAAAAAGGAAGAAAAAAAAAGATTCATATTAAGATTTTCTTACGTTTTTTACGACGTTGAAACTTGATCGAACACGATTTACTTACCGCACGTGATTTTTCCGCAACATCCCTCAGCCGTGTTAAGCCTCTGGCAACCAATCTTAAGCGGCGGACACTTTTCGCCAGAGCACACGACGTTCCCGTAATAGCACATGCAAATTATGCAAATACCGGTACTAGGTAGGATCTCACCGTGACGATACTCACGGCTTTCGAAGAGACAATTACTGGCCAAGTCTAGAGTCAAGCGAGCACATATGTGATAACGCTTATCTTATTATTTATAAATTCTTTTCTTTTTTCGTCGTTTTCTTTTTTTTGTTTTTTTTTTATCTTTTTTTTTACTTTGTTTAATTGCTCTTAATAACCATGATATTTCGAAGCTTGTTCAACGAACATATATGTACGTATATATATATATATATACGTACGTATATAATATCGCGTATAAAATATATAATCTTACCACCGTTTTTACGATGCGGTCCAGTAATCTGTGCAGGGACTACGGTTACACCAGTACCAATTTCTAAATTTAAATCCGTCGAATGATAAGAACTATCAAAATACGGTGGTTCCCTTGGTACGAATCCACCTGAAAATAAATTTAACCACGTGAAACAATCTTCGAAATGTTCTTCTTCTTCTCCTTCTCCCTTATTCTCCTCAAATGAAATATATAACAGAAGAGAAATTTCCGTGTTAGAGATGGTATATGGTGGGGTGGAGTAAGGAGTGAGGGTTGGATCAATAAAATGCGAAGACAAGTAATAAAAAAAAGAAAAAAGAAAAAAAAAGAAAAAGAAAAAAAAAATAGGAAAAAGAATTTCAGCAAGAAAAGTTCTCGAGATCTTTGCGGATTGAGAATGTTATTACGAATCGGAGTAACATCGTCATTTATAAATTTTCCAATAGGACGTTCACTTCGTAACTTTCTTCATTACCAAGGTCATCTTGATATTCATTTTAAGAAGCGCATAAAACTATTTATATTTCAATACGAATGTTTAAAAGAAAAATTACGATATCGTCATAATGCAATCAACAAAAATCTTAAACTGATCTATTTTTCTTTTTTTTTTTTTTCTTTTTTTATTATTTTCCACTCTCTCTCTCTCTCTCTCTTTCTCTCTTCCTTTCAAAAACCAAACGATATTTTGCGAAAAACTGTACCTGTAATTTTATTATTATAATATTATTTCGTAATATCATCAATATATAATAGCAAGAAACTTTTTTCTTTTTCCTTTTTTTTTAGCCCCTGTACATAGACTACATTTCATTAGACGCGTATACGCGTAGACATTATTGCCTATCAATCAGGCACTCAAAATTATCGACAAAGTTATGGAGTTTTATCTACTTTCAGGGGTGATCAGAGGACCCGATCACTCTCAGAGAAAGGAACCCGAGATGGAAACGGGGAGGGAGTAGGGAGGATTCCATAATTATAACAATTATTAAATCATAATTAGCTTTTATCGTTAATTCAATTAATTTTGTAGATATTCAATTAATTAAAACTACACGTTTCACGTGGTAGCGATGAAATTGATAGTCCGAAATAAAAATGTTGATCCTTTTGTCGATTATGACATTATATTGAGAGAATTTAAATACATTTAAATCTTTTCGGAGCTCGATGGGCGATATCACCAGGGGCAATTTACTTTAATTATGTCATATAACAGTCTGACGTGCGTACCTTCGGTCTCGATAGGAGGACTGAACCCGTTCTCCTGAGTGGCAATATCGTAAAAGCCAGACGTGTCGGTTGGCCGCAATTCAGGAGGCACGACTACCGAACCGGAAGGATATCCTGTGACGGCCGATGGAACGTCTTTGTCCTTCACCAAGGCGTCAGCAGCGACGAACGGAATTATCCTACAAAAGAAAATGGTTAATCCCTCTAACAAGAATCTTACGCCATTACTACGCCTTCCTCTCGAGATTTTCGTTTGAAGTTTTTTTCTCACCTAAAGCATGAAAAAGAAAAGGAAAAAAAAGTCATCGTCGCCATTATCATACAAATATGGATATACATATATATATATATGTGTGTGTGTGTGTGTATGTGTGTGAGATTGAATTTCGAAAAAAATAATGTTATTATAGTAAACACAATAGAAGTATTAAAAGTAAAATCCTTTTAGCAAGTCCATTTAAGATTACGAAATGTTATACGTTGTGAACATACAATTGACATTCTACGGGGTGGGACAAAAGTTTCTAGATGTTCTTACAAATTCGTTACCATGAAAATATCAAATATCGTGACCAAGGAAAGGAATGATTGACTTCTTTAAAAATCATCCTTTGTACCGATCTCAAATGTATCAATGTATCAAAAATGAATGAAAAAGAAGAAGAAGAAGAAGAAGAAGAAGATGGTTATTAATGGATGTAAAAAAAAAAAAAATAAAAAAATAAAAAAAGAGGAAAAAAAAATAGAAAAACACGTGGCCCATACCTGACGTTCGGTAATGACGGAGGTAAAGTCGGTGCACTATAATCGTACTCGCTATAGTCCTCGCCCTTCTCGCGATGAGTGATGTTCAGAATAGCCTCGACATCCGGCGGAATGGATCTAATTGGATTTATCGTGACACCCTGTATATGCCCTACCGAGACATTCGTCTTCACTGTCACGTTCACCGCGAGGATGTCATCCGGCATGAGTATAGTCGACGATGAACCGCTGACGGGTCCTTTATCGATATTTCCTGTCGTCTGAAATGGAAACGTTTGCACGTTCAATCAAAATGGCGTGTATTTAGAAGATGAGATGTAGGGGAGAGGTGGGGGGGGAAGAAGGCAGGAGGAGAATGAGGAAGGACGAGAAATATAATATCAGGTTAATCATTTGCTACATGGATTTTAGTGTTATAATAAAAAAAGAAAAAAAAAATAGAGTCTCTTTCTCATTTTTGATTTTATTTAAAAATATATTGAAAATCAAAATGTGTTCGGGTTTTCTTTAATCTAATAAAAAAATAAAATAAATGAAAACCATAATCAATACGTACAATTTCTTCATTTTCCAAAATCGTCGTAATCTCCAATTTAGTCGAAAGTTCATCGTTAATCTCGGTAGTACTACTTTCTCTCTCGTCCCTTCGATCGACTTTATCCTCGTTTCTCGTCGAGTTTAAATCGTAATTTTTCGAGACGTTCGACGAAAAGTTGTCGATAGGTAACGTCGTAGATTCTAACGTCGACGACGACGACGACGACGACGACGACGACGACGACGACGACGACGACGATGTCGTCGTCGTCATCTCTTCGGTTGATTGTAAATCGTTGGCTATAACGAACGAGGTTTCCGTAATAGCGCTGGTAGAATAGATCTTTGAAAACTCGGTGGTTCCATTAAGATCTCTATTCAACGAAATCGAATCCGGTATCGTTCGTACCGTATTCGTGGTTATCTGTAAAAGAAAATGGGATTTCATTTATTAACGAATTTATTATATTGATTTATAATTTGATTAATCAACTAATGAAGATTTATTTTATTTGAAATTTATAATGATAATATTAATATAAACGTTTAATAACTTATAATCTTTTTTTTTTTTAATTAATACTACGTCTCAATGAAATTCTATATGTTTTATTAAATGTTATTATTTAAATATATTATATAAACTTAATAAACAAATTATAAATATATATATATATATATATATATGTTTATACAATGTATTATATAAATATTAGACAGATTCACACAGTGTATATATATATATATATATAGATATATATATATATATATATATATATATATATATCGAATACCTCGTCGTTCGAAGTGGTTGATACACTTGGTTCGAAGATCGATTTCGTGTAGGGCACCGTCTCGATCAGGATCTCGTTGTCCATTATTTCGGTCGGGAAGGTCGAAGGCCAGGATGTCGAGTCATCGGTAACAGAGGATTCACCATCGACAATGATCGTCCTACCATCGATCCTTTCGTCCACTATTCGATGACCTCGTCCTTCGACGGATGGAATCGTCGTACGGTCGATCACAGGCTGGACAATCGATCGTTCGTGGCTTATTGTCTTATGTCACAGACAAAAGCTGGATTTTCGAGTATTTTCTGCACGATATTTTTCGTTAATTACACGACGAGACTCGAAAGTAACTCGAAACAAACAGAAAGAGAGAAAGAGAAAGAGAAAGAAAGAGAGAGAGAGAGAGAGAGAGAGAGAGAGAGAGAGAGAGAGAATAAAAAAGATCCTTTTCTATCAATTTGATCCTTTTTGATCCTTTTTTATCGACACAAAAGAGGAACGAAAAAAAATATAATAATAGTAGTAGTAATAATAATAATAATAATAATAATAATAATAATAATAATAATAATAATAATAATAATAATAATAATAATAGTAATAATAATAATAATAATAATAATAATACGAAACCAAAAAAAAAGGACAAAAGATAAGCTGATTAATGGAACGTACGAAGAAATTGGTCTCCTTGCGAAACTTGGCATAGTCCTTGCTGATGAAGGCATAAGAAGCGTAATTCTGGGTGGCCTTAACCTCGATGCTACCGCCTTGAACGTTTAATCCGTCAGTTTCTTATATCATTTCGGAGTAGAAGACATAAATGGTAATCAGGGTTGTGAAAGGGTCAATGATTCTTTTCAAAATACGTCCGGCCTAGATTGCGTATTCATTCTCTTATTTCCTTAATATATTTTAAACTTAACATAAAACTACGGTCTTTTTATTTTCTCACTCTTTTTCTTTTCTTTGTCTTTCTTTTTTCTTCTTTCTTTTTTTTTTTCTTGTACTTTTTTTCTTCCTCAATTATCTTGAAACCGTGGGAACGATCTTTAAATACATACTTTCTCGAACTTAAAATTATAAAACACTTACGTTCATACATATACATATATATATATATATATATATATATATATATACGATAAAGTACAAACGATATATATATACGATAAAGTACGAACGAAAAAAAAATAAAATTGAAATTGGTCAAACGAGAAAAAGATTGAGAGAGATCGAAAAAGTGAGAGAATGAGAGAGAGAGAGAGAGAGAGAGAGAGAGAGAGAGAGAGAGAATAATTTATAACAATCGATCGATTTAAATAAATTTCTTTGTTAAATTGATTCGTATGGAAAGTTACAAGTTAATGAAATGAAATTAATTAACGAAATCCCATTATTGTTCGAATACACAATCATGGCTGGAGTTTGTTAGATGGATGAGCGTGATCAGGTGGATAGAGGGACGAATAGGGGGAGTTACAACCCTGACAATATACGTCCGTAAAACTCACTGCAGTTGTAGGTAGAAGGACAACACTGTCCTTTACGTACAATCGGGCTGCAACCTTGTAATGGTGGTGCACAGGCTAATGGTACACATCTTACGGTACCCATAGCACAAAAACAATTATCACAGGGCGTCTTCCAATCGATTTCACGTACCATTTCACCTTCTCCATAATCACGATCTCCTACGCGACATCCTGAAATATTATACGATAGATTTATATTTACGGATATTTAAGTAATAATGTATTATATTCTTTTCTTTTCTGTTATCTTTTTCTTCTTTTTCTTTCTTTCTCTTTATCCCTTTTTCCCCTTTTTCCCTTTCCTTTTCTTCCATATGAATATTCGCTGTTAAAATTTTGCGATACAATTTTAATATAAAAATAATTCAACGATCCTTCATCCGATATTTTTAATCTTATTATATCGAATAAGATCTCGTTGGAAACATTTAAACGTTATTTATAAATAGATGTAGCTGACCCTTTGGTATCCACGACTTGGAATACACGGTATTTGATGTTTAGGAAGTTTGAATTTAACGAGGAACTCCTTTGAATCGGTATTTACCAATTTAACGGTCGTAGTCTCGTTCGTCATGGCAAAGAGAAGATTCTAAGCGACGACGGTTCAGAGAGGTTGAAATCTAACGAATTTTAACGATCTCGTTTGAAATCGTTAAAGTATGCTCGAACGTGAACGTTGACGGACCAGAGAAATAGTTTCTATGATTAATGTTTACAATTTTAAGGTTTACTCGCGAGGCAAAGCTGATTGGTGCTCCTGTTGAGTCGTTGAAAGGAAAATCATTGAAAAGTTATGGGGTGAGCTAGAGGGTCGAGGGTCGAGGGTCGAGGGTCGAAGGTTGGTGGTCGATGAATGCCCAGGACCATCTCAAATCGTACGGTGTTACGTTGAATACCATCAACCCTTTTATCTTCTCTCAATCGTCACTTTGATTTTCCTTCTCTTAACTCTGTCTCTCCCTCTTTCTCTCTCCCTCTCTCTCTCTCTCCTTCTCTTTATCTCTATCTGTCTATCTATCTCTTTCTATTCCTATCTCTTTCAATCTCTCTTTCTGTGTCTCTTTTGTTCTTACAGTCGTTAAATTATTCATTAACTTCGACGTAGATCTTCCATTTCCGAAGAAATCGAGGAACAATAGTGGGAACTTCGAAATACTCTTTAGGTTTTCTATTTGCCTTGGAAAATGTTCGATCTTCCATTATCCTTCGATACTCTTTCCCTTTCTAAGAGTATCTCATACCGTTTGACGGTGTCGCAATAAGATTTACGAAAAATTGATTTAAGAATTTTTCATAATTAGTTTCATATTTCCTTTAAAATTTTTTTATCGATTGATACAATTTAATATTTCGTTATTTAATATTTTGTTATTCTTGATATGAATGCGAACAATTGTGATAAATATAAATGTAAATATATAAATATTTATATTTTATATCGTATTTATCTCGTAAACGTATATCTGGATAATTTATCTCGAAACGGAACGAAACGAAACGAAACGAAACGAAACGAAACGAAACGGAACGAAACGCAACGGAACGAAACGAATGTATAATAATTATTAGATATAATTCATTGAACAATTGTAATTCGGTCGATGAATAATTTGAAAAGAAGAAGAAAAAGAAGAAACAGAAAAGAAAAAAAAAAAATCAAAGAAAACTTTCTTTTCTTTCTCTCTTCTCAAACTTACCATTGGCAAATGGCGGTGCGGACGTTGATGCTCGTGAATCTTCGTGGCAATAAAAAAAAAAAAAAAAAAAAAAAAAAAAGAAAAAGAAAAAAGTAAATAAAAAGGAAAAGAAATTTCTGTTTATTAAAATTTTTTTCTTTGTTTTTCTTTTTTTTTCTTCTTTTTATCTTTTTTATTTCTATTTTTCTTTCCTTCTTTCCCGGCGATGATCTTTTTACGTGATTAAAAGATGGAACAAAAAATATAAATACTCACGCGTGCAATTGTAAGCGACGGGACAACAGGAATGAGGGGTGTAAAGGGGGATGCATCCCGGTAGGGGTAATAAACATTTTGGTCGAATGCATCGTCTTGCACCGGAAATGCAATAACAATATTCGCATCTACGAGATCCCTTCATAGCCGAGCCCGGTCCGTATCTAACACCTTCGTGAAGGCAACCTGTTCGTAAGAAAAGAAAAGAAAAGAAAAACAAAAGGAGAATGATAATTAATAATCCATTGATCAATCTCGTTAATTAATTATCTCTCTTGTTTATCGTTAAATATTATCTGTTAATTAAGAACCTTCATCCAACGATGTTTCCTCCGATGTTTCGGTATTGGCTCTGCGCAACGTGTTCCCCGTATCACCTGTACGATCACATAATTGAGATAATTGGGATTATTAATTAAAAAATATATATTTCGATAAAGAACATTTTCTTTTTTTCTTTTTTTTTTTTCTTTCTTTCTTTCTTTTTCTTCAATTTTACTTTCAACAAAAGGACGACGAAGTTCGATCGATTACTTCGTGATAACAATTTCGATCTGTATATTAATTTTGGTATATAATAATAAAAATCTATTTATCCTATTTTATCCTTTATACGATTTTTTGATCTTGCAAAAAAAAGAAAAAAATTAGGAAAGAAAAAATAAAGAAAAAAAAAAAAAGAGAGGGAGAGAGAAAGACAGAGAAAGGAAAAAAAAACGTAGATATTTGAAGGACGAAAGAATTGATCATCGTACTAACGTGATCCACCGCATATCAGTTCGGCACAGCAAACGTTTTCTTCGGGTTGCCGAATGTGACAACCAGGGGGCGGAGAATTTGGTAGACGTGGACAAACTCTTAGTCGACATCTGAGTGCACCTTCGATACATCGACATTGCAAACAGGGCTCGGTAGTATTCACCATAGTACCATCCTCATATCGACGACCATCGTATCTGCAACCTGCGAACAATGTGTTTCCGATTCTTAATTTTTTTTCATCATTATCGAACAAACTATCCTCATAATTTTCTTTCTTTCTCTCTCTCACACTCTCTCTATCTATCTATCTATCTCTATCTATCTCTCTCACTCTCTTTTTTTTACATTCATTCATATATCTATAAATGGGAAAACTTTGCTGACTGGTCCAACGTATTCTCTCTATCGTTGAAAATTCTCTCCAAACACCAATCGTGGTTGGATCGATTCGAGAATAGTTTCGACGGGCGCATAAAAAATGTATGAGTTAATTTATAAATTTTTATACGCAAAAAGAAAGAAAAAGATTGAAAGGGAAGGAAGAGAGCTCGCGTCCAATATCATCCTGTGGATCGATAATTTGCTTTGTAACAAATAACGGCGTACAAGCTCGTCGATATACTTCTCTCTCTCTCTCTCTCTCTCTCTCTCTTTTTTTTTCTAAACGAAGAAGATAAACGTGAAAGACAAAAAAGGATAAGAAGAAGTGTATATTTAGCAATCTTCCAAAATTGAATTGACGACGAATTCGATCCCTTTTGACAATAAAATAGAACGAAGGATTTAGCTTATTCCTATCTCTTTCTCTTTCTCTCACAATGGATAGTATCTAGGACATACATACTAGTATCTATTTAGTTCTTTCGAAAAGTCCCGCGACAAAATCGACCAATCAGCTTTTGAATCCTACCGATCTCTGTCTGTCTTTATTTCTTTCTTTCTTTCTTTATCTCTCTCTCACTCTCTCTCTCTCTCTCTCTCTCTCTTTTATTCATCTGTACATGGATACATACATACATAAGTACGTACGTACATACACAGAGACGCAGGTTCAACATGCAGGACGCACCGTGGCTGCTGCTGGGACACTCCGATAAATCGGATTCCCCCAGATAAATCAGCGAGAGCGCAACGATAAATTCGCGACGGGTCGACGTATCGCGAGGAAATATCGCGTGATCGTCCTCAATTAATAACCGAACTCGACTGAATTTCTTTCTAGGAAAGAAGAAATCGGCTTTCGCCTTTTGGGTTATTTTAATTTTTTATTTCTTCTTTCTTTTTTTTTTCTTTTTTTTTTGGGAGGGTGGGGGGGTGGGTGGGGCTCTTTAATTTTTTCATCTTTCACAGTTATTTCCTTTCATTTCTTTTTCTCTCCTTATCTCTCTTTTTTTCTTTCTTTCCTTTTTATTACTCTCCTTCTTCCTTCTTTTCTTTTCTTTTTTGCTTTTTCTTTTTATTTTTTTTTTTTGCTTTGTTTTTTTTTTTTTCTCTTATAAATTTCAATCAAAAAAACGAATACTTCTTCGATTTAAATCGATCGATATTATTGTCCGACGTATGAATCAACGAAGTCGTCATTTTCAATAGACAATTAGAGACAGTATTATTGCATTTTTCGATTTCAATCTCGAAAATTGTTACTTTGCACGATTTGTAATATCGTTTTTGTACCATTTCGTTGAATATAATACAATCGTTAAAATATGTACATACGTCGAAAAATATAGAATCCTTTCGTCCTTTGAAAATACCATCTATTAACATTTTTATAAAGAATTTCCTAATATTCGAGACAATCATAAGCACTTAATTATCAAATCTAAATCAAATTATTGTATCACTTGTAAAAATTTTATCGTCAAAGTTTATATAACTTTAATCATCTATATGATTCATGGTATATAATAGATGATCATCTTTAATTTGAAAATAAAATTCTACTTATATTTTTATAAGAAATTTCATAATATCCCGAATCAATATTTTCAAGTAATTAATTATCTCGAAATCGAATTATTATTCAACGTGGAAAAACTTTTTTAGTCAAAATCAATATATCTTTGATTATCTATATAGTTCAAAGTATATAGTAGATGGTATTAGAGTTACGTAATAGATAATAGATAATAGATAATCGATAGTCATAATTGATTTATAAATAACTTCTTCTTCCTAGATTTTCATAACAAATTTCATAATATTCCAGTCAATCACAAGTATGTATAATAATTATTCTCTCGGAATTGAATTATTATTTCTTGTGAAAAACTTTATCATAAATAAAATTATATATATATAAATAAATACATATATCTATATATATATGTATATATATATATATATATATCTATTTATATATATCTATATTCTATATAGATATATATATATATAAAATAATATATATAAATAAAATTATATATATAAAAAAATCTCATTAAAATCCTGTATTTCTCGATCTTAACAATGAAACGACAGAATCGGAAACTCTTGTAGTATTCGAAACCCTTGTCGGTAACTTAAAATAAACGTTTGGCACTGATAAATCGTTGTACGTCGAATCGACGATGACGCGTCCTTAATCAAGTGGAGGATAAAGAGAAGGAGAGAAAGAGAGAGATATACGGAGAGAGACAGAAGGAGAGAGAGAGAGAGAGAGAGAGAGAGAGAAAGAGAAGATGTTCCAAGGATAACGGTACAACTTTCTGAGAGGAAGGAGGATATGCGAACGTAGGATGAAACGACCGAAAAGGGCTAACCTTCGAAGGGCTCGACTTACCAAAAGCAGCTGGCTCAGCTTTACAAGAATCGTTTTCTACTACCTCGTCTTTTTCAAAGTAGTAAGTAGATATCGTACTTCCTTATATATATACATATATAAATGAAATCTATTAAAAGCTATTTTGTAATATTTGGAAGATCATCGAAACAATTAATTTTAAATATTATCTTTTCTTGACAAATACGATTTTTTTCTTTTTTTTCTCTTTTTTTTTTTTTTTTTTTAAATAATTATTAAGTAATATTATAGAAAATTTTATCGAAATAAATTTTTATCAATCTTATCGATCAATCATAATCATCCTTGATTTTTAATCAATAATTCATAAATCATCGTAACAAACAACTGTCTATTATCCTTTCGAAATAATTTTTTATAATATTATTTAAATAATATTATAAGAGAAAATGAATTGTAATATAGATCGATGATGTATCGATCAATCATAATCATCCTTGAATATTTTTGATTTTCAATCGATATATATTTATGAATCGTCGAAAGAACTGTCTATCATCTTTTCGTAATAATTTTTTTTGTAATGTTTTTGTAAACAATATTACGGGAAATAAATCGAAATAGATCAATGATCTATCGATCGAACATATTCACGATATCTACGATTTTTTCAATCGATAATTCATAAATCATCGTAACAAACAATTGTCTATTATCCTTTCCATATAATGTATTATAATTAATAAATATTATCGGGTAATGGATGATCTATAGATCAATGATGATTATACACGATCGATATATTTCGATATTTTTAATCTAAAATCGTTAGATGTTTTTGAATCATTGTAAGATTTTTCACATACAATTTTCCAATCAATTTTGCATTATTATTTATTAACAA
>NC_140810.1:18975000-18982500 GCF_050613455.1 Vespa mandarinia
TTTTATATGACTCATTGCAATTCCTATTGCTTTGGGATTGGATTAAAAAGAAAACAAAAAAAAAACAAAAAAAAAAAAAAAAAGAAAAAAATAATAAAAAGAGATTTTTAAGAAACGATCAAGAAAATATATTACATAGATTAGAATGATATGGGTGAGGGTTGGTTTAAATGTATCGGTGAGTAGTTCTCGAAGGCGAGAGACCTCATGAATTAGTAGAGTCGAAGACGCTCGTAATTCGATGTTACTAAACGGCACTCACGAGACCCGAGTTACCTTCGAAATCTTCGATAATGAATGATCGTGAACGATCGAAATTGTTTTACCAGTAGTAAAGGTACGCGATTTTCTTTTTCCGTGCCGCCTTCTTTCTCTTCTTTTGTTTACTCCATTCTTATTTTAATCCTGCATTAACATGGGAATTACGTGAATAGACGTGACCGACCCAGAGGTGAAAAAGTTTGCTGAGAATTAAACGGAGCGTTCGAGAGAACGTTCGAGGAATTTCTGATGGGATACTTGTTTTACATAGAAGTAAAAAAAAAAAGAAAAAACACAAAAAAACAAAAAAACAAAAAAAAAAGAACCAAAAAAAAAAAAAACAGGAAACGAGAAAAAAGAAAAAATGAAAAGAAAAGAGGGAGAACAAACGCATTTGTCCTGACCGATTCACATTATTTTCTATTCAAACATAAATTTGTGCAATTGTTAAATCATTTCTTTTCTTTTTTTTTTTTTTTTTTTTTTTTTTTTTTTTTTTTTTTTTTTTTTATGTGTATCACCAATACGCAAGGATATTTTCTACAATATGCATATGAAAATTCATTCGTTCGAAGAAGAAATGAAATTAATTTCTAATCAAGGAAATAGAATTTTGATGAGAACGTTTGAATATCATCTTGATCGAACAATAAATAAGATTATTAAATAGCAGATCATTGAGAATTTTCTTCGTTGAGATATAATCAAAAGAAAAAAAGAAGAAACAGTATTCGCTCGACTAAGGCCATATTGAAAAATAAAATGAAATTAATTTCTATTCAAGGAAAAGAAAATTTTGAAAGAACGTAAGAATCATTTTGGTCAATAATAAACAAGATTATTAAATAAAATCATTTGAAGCTTTAAGTAATACCATTTGTGCTATCCTTGTTGAGATATAATCCAATATATACGAAAATTATCTACAATGTATAAAAATGTTTTCATTCGTAAAAATCAATGTTGAAATAGAAATGATATTAATTTCTAATCAAGGAGAAAACATAAGGAACCATCTTGGTCAATAATAAACAAGATTATTAAGTAATACAGGTTGGACCTTCCTTTTGTTAAGAGAAATTGGGTGAAGCAACGAATGGCAAGGAGCAAGAGGATCGGCGAACTTGCGGCGCCCACAACTGAGAAACTAGAATCACTTACAACCGTTACTGTCTACAGTAAATCGTATGCACGCTAGAAGGTGAACCCGGCGTGTAACATGCAAATGACTTTGTTCTTCGGAAGTTAACCGAGTGTTAATTCGGTATTCACGATGCGTTGCTCGGAGACACCTCGGTATGAAAGAGATACATACTACAGGACGACATTAGGTCAACTCCTTAACGTAGGATATATCCTTTATTTATAATTAATAAAATCATTCGTAATAATCGTAATAATTATTTTTATTCATCCCTATCAGAATTGAAATATCTACGAGTATTACGATAGCCGTTGTATTTTTATACAAAAATTTTCTCCCATTACGTTATGAAATTAATTCGTTTTCATTTACTTTTTATCGATATTTTTCATTAATCAATGATAAATATGTTGTAAAATAAATGAATCAGTGTATACGAATATTTTGATCGATATAAATAATTAATTGACAGGATTAAGTCTGAATTCCATAACTAATATCACGTACCGATATATTTTATTATAAATATCGATAAATCATTCATAATATTGATCCAATAAATAACAATCGAATTAAATCCCTTTAGACATTATTTTCTTTAATTTTCATCCATACACATAAATCCGAAGGATTACAATAGATTCATGCATTGACTAGAAATTTTCAAAATTAAACCTTATCTGAATAGGAAGTAAGTTTCATTTAATGCATCAACTTAACGTTATCCTATCATATCATAAGTCACGTTATATATTCGTTATTAATCCGATAAAACTTTGGGAAATTTATTAAATAAAATAAAATAAAATAAAATAAAATAAAATAAAATAAAATAAAATAAAATAAAATAAAATAAAATGAAATGAAACAAGATAAAATAAAATAAAATAAAATATATATATATATATATATATATATATATACATGTTTGCGTATGCATATAAACGACCGCAAAAATTTTAGATTTATTCGATAATCAAGAGTGAAAAAAGTAAAGACGACAAAAGGAAAAAGAAAAAAAAAAAGAACAAAATAGAATATAAACGTTCACGAAAATTTATCGATTAGTTATCGCTTTCGATTTTATCCATGATAACATCATTTTACTAGTCATATATATATATATATATATATATATATATATATATATATGTATATACATATCGCACGGTGCCATTTTAGTAGGTAGAACTATTAATTACGAACGTCGAGATACGACAAACGACTTCTTCAACCTACGTAGGTACCATTAAGTATACGTAGGTATGTATGTCGCACTTAGTAAGCTAATTAACGCGCCTGAATCTTCCCTAGGAAAGGACGAGAATGAGAAAGGAGGAGAAGGACGAGAAGAAGAAGGAGGAGGAGGAGGAGGAGGAGGAGGAGGAAATCCTCGTTACGTTTCCTCCTCCTAATAGATTTACTCTTCTGATCCTAATGCACCTGCTACTGTACGCTCCTACTGTTACCGTAATACCGCATACGTTCGCGAGATAGAATATTTCTTACTATGTTAGAACATTAGACATTATCTTTTACCATAATATATAATCTCATAATTATTGCTTTGTTCTAATTAACAATATATTGTTTCATATTTTTAAATAGATTATCGATAAAAATTATCGAAATAATTAATATAATTGTATATATATATATATATATATATATATATATATATACGTTCGAACAATGAAAAAGAAAAAAAGAATAGGAAGTAAGAAATATTTATTATTATTATTATTATTATTATTATTATTATTATTATTATTATTATTATTATTATTATTATTATTATTATTATTATTATTATTATTATTATTATTATTATTATTATTATTATTATTTTCGATATAGAAATTTATCGATTTTTCTCAATTTATCAAATATTCACGAAGTAATTGTTTCGATCTAGCTTAGAGAAATACTTCAGGGCATTATCGATATCATTGAATTTTTGATATTTGTGACTGAAAGAAAAGAAAAAGAAAGGAAAAGAAAAGAAAAAAAAAAGAAGAACAGGAAGAAAAAGGAAAGAAAAAACATAGCTAAGAAAGCAGCTCGAAAAGGGAATGAGTAAAAGGGATAGAAAGAGAGGGGGAGGTGGTAGAAACAAAAAGAAAGAATAGGAAAAAAAAGAGAGAGAGAGAGAGAGAGAGAGAGAAAAGAGAGAAAGAGGACAAAAGGGAAAGAAGAAAAGGGATGAGGATCAAGAGGAATATATCGATTAGATTTTTGCTTAGAAAAGATAATCCACGAATGGTGAGTCCTTTCGAATAAGAGTCAAAAATCTATGATTTCGTACGAATACTAGGACGGGTGTGAGCATACAACATTTATATTATAGATAGATAGATAGATAGATAGATACATAGATACATACATACATACATACATACATACATGCATACATATATCACAAGGCAGATGTTGCTGCATAACTTCAATAAAACGAGACAGTTCCATATCGTCAAGTGGCCTCGAACGTAGAGATAGTCGAGAGTTGGCACGAAATTGCACGAGGGGACTGAGAAGGTGAAAAGATCAAGAATACGTAGGTAAGTACGAGTGTGCATGTATGCGCGCGACGTTTGTGCGTGTGTATGTGTATGGATGCATTCGTATGTGAATGTGCGAGAAAGAACGAAAGAGAGAGAGAGAGAGAGAGAGAGATACGGATCTTTTCCAAGATGGATGATATATAGAACTAGTCAGCTTGGACGTACCATGTAAGATTCATTCGCTACAGCAAGCCAAGCCAGCACGGGGTAGAGAAAGAGAATCACTTAGAAACGATCCACGAAGGGATCGACGATGAGCGAGATCGAGATCGAATCGACTAAGAAAGAGAGAAAGATTGAGAGAATGAGAGAGAGAGAGAGAGAGAGAGAGAGAGAGAGAGAAAGAGCCCAGATAGCGAGACACGAGAATGACACACCAAGAGGAGGTAATGGATGTAAGGGTGTAAAAAGTTGAAACGAGGATCCAAGAAGATCTGAGTTCTCTAGCTTTGGAGTTTCTTTTTTTTCTTTTTTTTGTTCATTATTTCTTTTTTTTCTCTTTCTTTTTTTCTTTTTTCTTCTGTTTTCCTTTTTCCATTGGCTTCACATGTGATATAAGGTGAACAATGTAGTACACGATGATTGACCACGATCTTTTATTCATTTCAAGCGCGATTAACGATTTGGTACTTTATTCTTCTCTTTTTTTTTTCTTGTTCTTTTTTTTTCGCCTGATCCTTGTTCTTCTTTTCTTCGTTTTGATTAAATCATCGTTCGCGTTGAATTATAAAAACGTCGGATCGATTTAATTTTTAATGAGAAATCATTTATATTATGATATCGATGTCATCGTATATACGAAACGAATAAATTATTGAATATAAATATTAATTGTTATTGCATTAATCGACAATTATTGATCATTGTTTACTTTCGATAAAGTTTTCTATAATTTTAACGATAATGCCAATTAATAAAATTCGAAACAACTTCGAAAACCGGAATCGACCCTTTTTATATTAGCATAAAAATATAAAGGAAAAATTTTTTATCGGAAAAAAATCTTACTCGGAATACCATAATAACAATAATAATAATAATGATAATAATAATATTGCACGGTGTAATGCCTGTCGACCATTATTCTTTTTTACTTTGGTAAATTTTCTTTATGTTTTATCCGCATCAGGAATCGTGTTTCATATTTTTCCTCTCATTAAACGTGCTTGTCCTTAACGTTAAGTACAAACATACATAGGACACATATATACACATGTATGTACATAGCATATGTAAGCCAACCTATTTTACGAAGTACTAACGAAGTGCAAACACAAGAGGGACCTTTTTTTTCTATTAAATATCATACGCACGATGGCTCACGACGATACGCAAATAATGCATTAACGGTATTCCCATATACGAATAACACGAATTTCAAATAACACAAATCACATAGATGTTTGTTTTCTTTTTTCTTTCTTCTTTTTCTTTTTCATTTCTTTCATTTCTTATTTTGTTTTTCTTTTTTTTTCTTTTTTTTTTTTTTTCTTTTCGCTAGGTCGTTTCCTTTCTTTCTATTGAGACTTGTCATTCGACGTATCAATTTTAATACAAGTATCATAGAATCATCAGGAGACCGAAATGAAAAAGAAGAAGAGAGAAGAGAGAAAGAAGAAGAAGAAGAAAGAAATAAAAAAAAAAAAAACATTGGATCGATCGATCGATCAAATGACTATGACAGTGTCCTTGTTACTAATCCATACGATACGAGAAGAAGGATTTCACAAATGAATGAACGAGCTAACTGTCATCCAAATGAAAGGAACATTAATCACTCGAACATTTATTTCCAAGTCTTTCGATCTATCGATCGATCGATCGATCGATCGAATAGGATAGGATTGGATCGGAATGAAAAAGAAAAAAAAAAGGAAGAAAGAAAGAAAAAAAAAATTCAAGTAAATAGAATTTAAATTTAACCTCGGTTAGATCTAACTAATAACGAATATCACTAACCTGGCTTTAACTGTCGAAACTTAAATTGTTTGTTCGAATAGACGTGTTGTGGTAGAATAAAGGCAATCAGGACCAAATTGATCCCAGTGATCAGTTTCAATGTCATCCTATCAAATCAAGTTGTGTAGGGTCCAGCGTGTTACCTTCTTCCGTGGTAACTTCACACAGTCTGAGATACAACGAGAAGATCCCTTGAAGATCTTTCTCGCGACTACCCTTCCTCGCTACAGTGAATCGAACTTGATCCCGGAACCCGGCGCCGGGTAATCTTCTTCTTCTTCTTCTAGTGACGAGTTAAGAAAAGGAAGAGAAGAAAGAATAAGAAGAAAAAGAAAAAGAAAAAGAAGGAGAAGGAGAAGGAGGAGAAGGAAGAGGAGGTGGAGGAGGAGGAGGAGGAGAAGAAGAAGAAGAAGAAGAAGAAGAAGATGAAGATGATGAAGAAGAAGAGGACGAAAGGGAGAAGAAGAAGGAGAAGAAGAAAAGGAGCGACCTCGGGCTAAGGTCACTCGTTGGTCCCACGCGTGACCACCCACTTCGTGTCGACTCGCCGAGGACTCGACTCACCGTAGGTACTCGCTCGAAAACCACCGACAAGTTTGAAGATCCTCCGAGAATGAACGAGGAAGAAAAAAAGAAAAAGTAAGAAAGGGAGAGAGAGATAGAATGAGAGAGAGAGAGAGAGGGAAGGAGGGAGGGAGGGAGGGGGAGGGAAAGAGGGAGAGTTAGTGAGCGAGAGAGAGGGGGAGGGGGAAAGGGCAGGGAGAAAGAGAGAGGGAAAGAGTCGGACAGTGGAAAGTCACGATCTCCTCTGAGTGGGCCGCTCGAGATGAAGAGAAAGAGAAAGAGAGAGAAAGAGAAAGAGAGAGAAAGAGAGAAAGAGAGAGAGAGAGAGAGAGAGAAAGATGGTAAATGAGAAAAGAGAGAAATGAGCGAACGAGGATAAACTGACAGACGTGCGGGCGTACGCACGAGTCAATGAAGTGAGTGGTACTCACCCGTAGGAGGCTCAGCCCTCACCTTACCCAACTCAGTTCTCCTCCTCTTCCTCTTCCTTTTCCTCTTCTTCTTCTTCTTCTTCTTCTTCTTCTTCTACTTCTTCTTCTTTTACTACTACTTCTCCTCCTCCAACTCCTCTTCCATCGGCTCTTCTTCCTTCAACTCCTTCCCTCTCCTATCCTATCCCTTTTTACCTTTCTCTCCCTTCTCCTTTTTCTTCTTATCCTTCTTTCTCTCTCTCTCTCTCTCTTTTTCTTTCTTTTTTCTCTTTTTCTCTTTCCCTTTCCCTCTCTTTTTCTCTCTCTCTTCTTCTTTAAGAATAAAGAACTCGTACCCATCTGCTTCTCATCAGACTGTTTCTTCCCTCTACTCCTACTCTTCTTCTTCTTCTTCTTCTTCTTCTTCTTCTACTACTAGTACTACTACTACTACTACTATTTCTACTTCTACTTCTTATCCCTTCCCCTTTTTCTTTCTACCACAGTTCACTTATTGATACGTTAGCAGCACGCCGGCACTCTTAACGGCAGTCTAACCGATCAACTTCGAAGATCTTTCAGAGATCTTTCGAAGAGCCGG
>NC_140810.1:18985000-19000000 GCF_050613455.1 Vespa mandarinia
ATTTTTATTTTTTTTCCCCTCTAAATTCAAATCCAACTGCAAACGATTCAGAACTTCCCTATGACATTCTAATTCGCCAATATTAATATATATCTTTTAACGTTTGCCCTTTACGCTATTATAATGCCATTGAAAATCGGCTTTAACGATTGAAGAACTCGTGAAATCATTGAAAGTACTAACTTCAAATAATTCGACGATAGGTATTCGAAATGAAATTTCAATGAGTGCTGAGTAATTCCTCAAAGGTAATGCATTTGGAGATTTTCGAATTGGAATTGGTGGAGAGAGAAGGGAAAAAAGGAAGAAAAAAATAAAAAGTAAAATACAACAAACAAACAAACAAACAAACAAACAAACAAACAAACAAACAAACAAACAAACAAATAAGCAAACAAAACAAAAATGAAAGGAGTACTTTTCAACGTCGAACGAATCGACGGGATTACTTTTTATTTTTTCGATTTTCATTATTTCCACGGAATGGTATATGCACATACGAGTCCTCGAGTTATTGACGTGTTATAAAGCAAATGCATGAAAAAGTGTTTCTCATGTGCAATATAACGTAAAATATATGTATACACACACATACACCACATATACACAAATATATACATTTATATATATATATATATATCGCCAAATATTTACTATCCTATTGATTTTGTAAACAAATGTTTCAAATAAAATTTTCTAGATTTTGAAGAGTCTAATGTAATATGTATCACAGCTATTTCATGGTGGAGCATGCTTTTTTGTCAATGTACAAAAGCCATAATAATATTTTTACATAAATATCAATATTTCCTGCTTAACAAAAGTTTTATAAAACATCGATACAAATTCTAAAAGTATGTACTTTGTACTCTTTCATCGACATATCAATGAGTTTAATCAAAATTTCGCAATAACGCGATCAATATTCCTATAAATATTTATAATGAATCATTAATCATTATATTATAATGAATACGTCGATCGATTTTATTTTTCTCTTGATTTTCCATTCATCCTTTTATTTACTTATTTATTTATTTATTTAATTTGTTTCGTAGACATTTAATATTGTAATCATTTGAAATACGATCCTCATTTAACAATCGTAAAGAATATCAATTGCGATTACAATGTACGAGTAAACTTTAAATCGTCGAAACTCGACTAAATATTTTTTATAACTTTTGTTAGGGTTAAAATATCAATTTCTATCGAAAAAAAAAAAAGACAAAAAAAGAAAATAAAATTGTTATAGCTTCCGTATCTTGACAATAATGATCTCTATGAAATAGCCGTAATATATATTTCATTTCCCCCTATCATCCCCCATTACATTCCCACAAGACAAATTTTATTTGAATCGTTTGTTTACAAAATCAATTACGAATCGGAGATATTCGATCGTGTCGTTTAAAATATGACACACTGTATACACATATGTATACGCATATATAAATGTACATTATATAATAATAATCGATTATATTACTGCACGCGTTAATTGTTTCCCATTTTAAATTTCCATTAGAAATGTTTTAATGTTTCACGTTAGTACGTATTACGTGAATGATTAAATTATCATACTTCGTAAATTACGTTTCTTTGTAATAATTTAAAATGCGTCATTATTTATATCGTAAGTATTAAAAAAAAAAGAGAGAGAGAGAGAGAGAAAGAGAGAGAATGATTTAATCGAAAGAAAGAGAAAAAAAAAAAGTAGAAAGGAACGATAGAAAGACGATAGAATAAGTCGAGTTTGTTCGCACGACGCACGTTGTCCGTTCTAAGCCGCTACGTCTACGTAGAAGGCTAATTGTGATGTCGATAGTGGAGAGTGAAGACATCGTTACATTGTAGATCAACCATTTATGGAAGAAATCGGTATCTATTTCTTCGATTCGTTTCGAACGAAACCGTCGACCTCCCGTGAGTATCTAGTATTTTGTAATGAGATTTCATCGAGTAGGTATTTTATCTCGATCGACGATTTCTCGATCGATCACTCTCTTCGTTTTTATCTCTATACTATAATATATATTGTATCTATCTATATAGATATATATATATATATATATGTATATATGTATAAATCCATGTGTATATATGTATTTGAAAAATGTATTAAAACTACCTATGAGATAAGATTGCAATATTAAACATACATAATAATAAAATGATCGCGAGATAGGTAGATAGATAGATAGATAGATAGATAGATAGATAGATAGATAGATAGATAGATAGATGATATAGTATCTAATCCAAAATTCAAATGAAGATTGGATCGTCTATTATAATAGGTATCTATATAATATATAGAAGTAGGAAGTAGTACCAACTCTATCGTAATCAAGGATGACTATCGGGGAATCGATCGATAGTGGAAAGTGTTCGTTCAAGTTTCTCTTAACTCGAGTTAAGCTGAGAGAAAGAGAAAGAGTTATACCATGGTTTATTGGTTAAGAGGAAGGAGATGGTAGCTCATGAAACATGGATCGAGAGTCGCCCTGAGACTCAAGAACGCAAAGAAATCCGGCCGCCCGTGGCGCCGTCGGTGATGATCACCATCGATGTAACTATAAGATGTTACTATCCGTAAACTCATTGCAAGCCATGCGTGCCATAAGAAACGTTTCCATGCGCTGTTGGATTCAAGGAAATTAGTGCCACCACGATGCGATGCAATGGGATGCGATGCGTGCTCGGGAACTTGCCGCATATATCATTCTATCTCTTTCTTTATTTCTTTCTTTCTCTCTTTCTCTCTATCTCTATCGCTATATATCTATCTATCTATCTCATTCTTTTTTATTCTCTTTTGGACTTTATCCCAGAACGATCGCGTTCTCTCTCAGCAAAGTTGCCGTGGATCGTCTTCATCCATAAAGCGGCCAGTTTTTCGTACCACCAACATATATATATATACATACATATATATATATATATATATATATATATATATATATATATCGCGGCACTACCATTTTGAACTTTCAAAATTTATCCCCGTCGCAATATCTAAGGAATAAACAATTCATAGTTTGTAAATTCTCGACGAATGTATAATAAGTGTAGGCGTATGGGTTTGATTCGAAAAAAGAGGGAGAAAAAAAAAAAGAAAGAAAAGAAAAGAAAGATTTTTTCTATCGCAGATTTATACGATTTACACGTATAATATTATGCAATTGTAATATCTCATAGATATGATAAGGAACTTAAATTGACGTTCTATCTATTCCCATCTACCTTCTCCAAACACGATGACTCATTAAATCTCGCAATTGACAATGATTTAATAATTATTCGAATGTTTCTCTCAAAAGCATTTACAGATTTAACGTTCTTATCTTATTGTCGAATGAAGAAGCGAAAAGGAGGAAACAAAAAAAAAAGGGTGAAGAAAATAAAAAAAATCAAAGTCGTAGGTAAAAAAGTGTGAATTTAAAAAGTAGTGAGAAATTGCGGCGCCTATGTATGCATGTAAATCTATACAAAGTGGGAAGAAGAATAAATTCGTCCTAAGTAAGTAAGTAAGTAAGTAAGTAAGTTAGTAAGCGAATACTTACTTATGTATGAGTTTGTCGAGAAAAACAGAAAAAAGAAAATAAAAACAGAAAAAAAAAAAGAAAAAAGAAAACAAAAGCAGAAAGAAAGAAGAATGAAAAACTTCTCTACGTATCCACTTATCGATCCATTGTAGATTTATTCTGGTTACACGCAATAAATATCATGCAATTGTAATAATCCCATAGAATATGATAAAAAGAAGGGAATCGTCAACGACTTCCGTAACTTTTGCCCACTTTCCCTTTTCCCTTTTCCCTATCAATCCTATCCACACGCAAATCATCCTATCATAGAAGATACCCATCGTCAATTGTTAATGATAAGAAATATTCAATGTATTTCGTTTGATATCACGTAAAGATTTAAGTTTTTCTTTTATTCTTGGACGACGTTATATATAAAAAATAAAGAAAATAAAAAATAAAAAAAAAAAAAAGAAGAAAACAACGAAAGCAAAAGAAAAGAAGGAGGGGAAAGGAAAAAAAAAGAAAGAAAAAAGAAAAGGAAGACCGAAGAAAGATGTATGGATTAAAAAAAAAAAAAAAAAAAAAAAAAAAAGTTGTACTTGAAATTGCGACGCCTATGTATGTAAATACATATACCAAGGTGGAAGAGTGTGTGGACACACACGAACCACTGAAGAGAAAGAGAGAGAGAGAGAGAAAAAGAGAGAGAAATGAGCCAATGAATAATGAGCACGTTGAACACTCTTATTCGAGTATAAAACTTGCATGCTCTTTACAACGACCAAAAGAAAAAGAGAAAGAGAGAGAGAGAGAGAGAGAGAGAGAGAGAGAGAGAGAGAGAGAGAAAATTCGTAGAAGACGATCGTCCGGAACATACGTCTCCTACGACATACAGGTGTGCCAAGGTAATATAGTCTTGAAATTATCGTGAATTCTCCGTAGAAGGATCGCCGAATTCGTCGAATTGAGAAAAGAAGATTAAAAAGAAGAAGAAGAAGAAGGTTAGCGTGACTTACGTTAGGCACGCGTGGTCCCACAACGACGATACAACTCACGCGTAATCTTCTTTCGTGTCGTGGTGTTGCTTCTTCTTCTTCTTTTTTTTTTTTCTTTTTCTTTTTTTCTCATTTTTTTTTCCTTTCTTTTCTTTTACTTTTATTCATTACATTTATTTTCTTCTTTTTTTTTTTTACTTTTCAACATCCCCAACAACCCCCATACCATCCTCCATCGATTCACATTGATTAAAGACAAAATGCGTGCAATCTCTTTTCTGGAGCTTCGCCGTTTCTGGCAACTTTCATACTGAGTTCCTGTTAAAAATAATTTTTCGTTAAAGCGCCGATTAATTTGTAATAAATATATATATATATATATATATATATATATATATATATATGTGTGTGTGTGTGTATATGTACATCTAACTTTCACCGTAATAATTTAATAAATTATTTCTTTCGTTTGCTCTCATGTATATATATATATATGTGTGTGTATAATATTATTAACGTACCGATACTTATTTTATATTAATTAATTATATTATATGTGTACGCGTACATTGATTGATTTTTTTTAATAACGTAAATAATGAGAAAAAAAAGAAGGTAAAAGAGAAAAAAGAATAAAAATAAAAAATAAAAAAAAGAAAGAAAATCTCACCTAAGTCACTTAGGTCAAATTTAAGAAAAATCAACTCTCACCCCTGCGACAATATTTTATCAGATGGTGGCGCTCTCTCGGCGACAATCAATCGAACTATTTTCTCGAGCTATTCTTTACGTCGGATACTTTATGTACAAATAATTTTATCAATTATTTTGAAATATTACAAATTATAGCCACGTAAATATCTCTAATGGTTCTTACCTGATCTATCGATCTTTTTTTTTTTTTTTCTTATTTAATTCTTCGTTAATTATAACGTATCGACCGTAGAATCGATTTTTGTTTATCATCCGTGAGTAATGTTCAAATTTATTCGAATACGATGTGTACGATACGATGGATAACCAATGTTTGAATTTTGACTTTTGATTTTCGTTTTTCATTCTTTTTCTTTTTTTTCTTCTTCTTCTTCTCCTTTTTCTTATTTTCTTTTTTTCTCCCTTTCTTTTTTTCTTTTTTTCTTTCTTTCTTTTTTTTCAATTTTTAAATACTCGCGAATAAACGAGACTTGATATTTATTTTAAAAGAACGAATCGATGATCTCGTCAATGCATACGTACATATGTAGACAACTTCATCTAACGCGTGATTACAAAATAAGGAAACGTGGCGCTGATAGTCAGTCCGGTTTTTGAAGAAATATGGCGGATGTCGAGGTAAGTCTGTCACGTGGAATACTAAAAGATATAATATTATCTATAAATTACAAAAAACTAATTAACGTTTATATTACAGCTGACTAAAGCCTTAAAAGATTTACCTAATCGAATTCAAACCGCCAGCAAAAAGGAGCGGCGTGAGATTTTACAAAATGTCGTCGATGTGTTGTCAAATCCTGGTAAGATAACGTTGAATATTGTAATAAAATTAATTTGATAACAATTATATCGATAAACAAACAAGAATTGATAACAATCAATAATCTCTTAATACCATGCCAATGTGCCACTTTAATATGTTATTGAAAAATATTCCCAATAATTAGATAATTCGCTACCAGTTGAATCTGCATCAATTCATGCTTTTATCCTACGTAAATACTATTCATTGGTGATACATTGTGTATATATGTATATGTATATATATATATATATTTATACATATTAGTTCACAATGACAATTCAATTACAAATATTTGAAATGTTTATTTTCTATAAGATACAATTGATTGAAATTATTATTATTTCATAGTACATGAAAAGTTTGTTTTATCGTTTAAAATGGAAAAAAAAAAGAAAGAGAAAAAAATGCATACCATTATCATTTATCCTCGTTATATCGTTTCAGGTATTAATGACAAAATCGTCTGTGGTATTTGCAAAGTTCTATCTCTTACTTTGCATCGATATAAAGATACAGCTTCCCAATCTTACGTGAAAAATGTCATTAAAAAGTTATTGGCAAAGCAACCGGAAGCCACCGTGAAACATATGACAAGTGTTATTGCAGAACAAGCTACTTGGCATAAAAATGTTGTTCCTACGTAAGATTAACATTACATCATATGACATAACCTTGTACTATAGTATAAGAAAATATTATATATGTTAACGTTACTTATGTTGGTCACTTTTTAGTTTGAATACCGCTTTAACTGCATATCTGACATTAAAATGGTCAACACTTGTGATATTACATGGAATCAATAAGAATTTTGAGAATTGCACAGAACTGGGAAAACTGATTGAAGCCCAAGCCAACTTAAGCGCAGCATCATTGGCATCTACGGATAAAAAATTATCTGATAAAACGTATACGTTGCTCGCGCATGAGTGGTCATCCGTTAAAGATATTGAAATTAAATATGTGGAGACATTAGTAAAACTTGAGATTGGAAATGGAGTTATTGTACTTGCAAGCTTGCTCACAAAATATTTGGTGAACGCAAAGAAAAGTGAACTTATAGAACAATTGAAGGTAATCTCATTAATATAATTCAAATAATTGTGAATTATATTGATTTCAATATTTATAGAAAGAAATAATATATTTTTATCGTTTTAGAAAAATGTCATAGATACATTCATAAAAGTGACCATCAGTTCAAAGAAAAAACCAGATCTATATGTGGTTGATACTGCGATACCTCTTCTACGTAGAATATCTCATGAGGAATTTAAAATACAATTGTTGCCAGCTTTGCAAAAGGCTATGTTAAGAAATCCCGAAATAATAATTGAATCTGTTGGACATATATTAAGTGGATTGAGTCTTGATTTAAGTCAATATAGTCAAGACATTTGCAAAGGATTATTTGCAAATTTACACTCTAAGGAAGATCTTGTTAGGGAAGAGGCTGTAGGTGCATGCCGTAGGCTTGCACGACAATGTTCAGACACAACTGCCTTGGAGAGTTTACTTGCATCTGTATTCGCAGTATTTCATGGATCCGAAGGGAAATTAACTGTGGCAACTCATAAAATATCTGTATTACAAGGAGCAGGTAATTTGAGTTACAATGCAGCTTCAGGAAGTAGCGTTCAACGATTGGCTGAAACTGCATGCGAACATTTCATAAAGGTTCTTGAAACAGAGGTACATGAAAAAACATTGATTCATGCTTTAGAAATGATGGCACTTTGGTCAAACAAATTTGCAAACAATGTACCTCAAAGTGTAATAGATGCATTTAAAAAAGGTATGGCAGCAAAAACTTCTACTGCATCAGTACGTACTGCTTACATCAAACTGTTTTTCTCTACACCAGTAGACTCTTATTCGGGCACGATAGCGCCTATTTTAATCCAAGCGATAACAAGAGCTATGCAACAAAGTGCACAGCCTATGGCTGTAACGGAAGGATTAGTAGCGTCATATTTATTACTTAAATTTGTATTGGCAGATCAAGTGGAAAATGATAAACAAATAATATTATGGAATGTTATAGACGAACAAATATTCTTTTCTGAAAAATTTTTAACAACATGCGGTGACGATACGTTATATCATCTTATGTTATTATGCGAACGTCTTATTACAGAATTTGTTGATAGGCTAAATGAAAAGGCTTTGAATGGAATTCATAGAGCGATCGTGGCATGTTCAACAGCACCAAAATCTGCTATCAGGAAGCGTTGCTTTCCATTGATAAAAAAAGTTTTAACTAGTTTAAGTACTTACGCACCGGTCGAAGCACTTTTAATAGAATTTAATAAGTTCCTTGAAAATGTTAAAATCAAATCGGAAAATGACAAAGATAATAAAGATGATACGTCTACTAACGAGATAACTGGTAGATGTTTAGCAGATGGATTACTTGCTATATGTTCTGGATCATTTCTATTTGAATTACCTGCTATGCAATTGACACGAGACTCATTGATTCCGGCTCATCATCCAGCGATATTAAAAGCTGTTCCAAACTTATGGTTGAAAATAGCTAAGAACTTTAATCTTGTACCAAAAGACTTTCTTAGAACTTATAGCAACGAAATAAAAAAGTTGCTCATACAAAATTATAATCCTGTACCAAGTTACGAGAATGCGCTTGCTAAAGTACTTCAACTTGCTCCGGATACTATTTTGCCAAGTTTAATATTAAACGTAACGAATAAACTAAACGATTCGGAAATTTTAAAGGTGACTAAGGACGAATATTTTACTTATCTTACACCCGAAGGCGAACTATATGATAAGAGCGTACTGCCAACCAATGATGAAAATGACATATTAAACGCAATGAATATGAAACGAGAAAGTAAGGTATATTCTTTTAAAGAACAACAAGAGGAATTACAATTGAGACGTGAATTGTATGAGAAACGTAAAAGAGAGGGAAAGATAAAGGAACCGAAGTTGACACCGAAACAGGAAGAAATTTTAAAAGGACAAATAGCAAAGGAAAATGGTATTAGAAAGAGATTGACCGAATTGAAATCAAAGATAGATCATGCAGTATCGCTTATACGTTGTGCGATACGTGGTAACGGTCAAGAACTTTCTTTATATCTGAAAGATATATTGTCGCCTATTTTAAAAAATTTAGGATCCCCATTGGCCGCACCAGCTATATCCGAACTTTATGTCGAGTTACGAGAAATCGTACAGATCGGTACAAGTACGACATTAGGAAATTTAATAGCACACGTTACATTGAGACAATTGCAACCACAATGTGATTTAGATCCAGCCTGGGAGGATGAGAATTTAGACGTAGTTGTTAAAAGAACTTTAAATCTTATTCATACGATTACGATTAAACATAAACGTTTGTTTACCGCACCTGCTTTCTGTTATATCTTTCCATTTCTTAAGAAGACCTTATTAACGTACAAAGATGACGCGATGATAGTGCAAGGATTGCAAATAATTCAGGATCATGCTAAACAAAGGGGAAACAGTGCAGATTTGAAAGATACGAGACATCCTAGGCTATTACCCAGAAAACAAATATTTGATTTACTTATAGAACTTATGAGTAATACAACTGGAAGAGTACAATCGCATGCGGTAGCAACGTTATTAGACGTTGCTCAATCTGGTAGTGGTCAACCAGGTACAGCTTTGGCAACGAGCGATGATATTGATTCGTTAATCGGTGCTTTACAAAATGCATTATCAGCGGTAAGGGATGCAGCTTTAAGAGGTCTCACTGTTATAAGACAAGCATTCCCATCGCAAAAAGAGGATCCCATACAATTGCTTCGTCTTACAAGAAGAATATGGATCGCAAGATTTGATGTTTGCAATGAGAATATAATACTTGCCAATGAGCTCTGGACTGCTGCTAATTTAATAGCTCATCCTGATATCCTTTGCGACGAATTGATTCAAGATATTGCACATCCAGTTGAACCTGTACAGCAAGCTGCCGCATGCGCTTTGGCACAATGTTTGACCAACGTATCGCATTTAACTCCATCGATATTAGATAGACTTTTAGAATTGTATCAGGAAAAATTAGCAATGATACCGCCAAAACTTAATGATTTTGGTCGTGTGGTAGAACAACCGATCGATACTTGGGCACCGCGTCGTGGTGTAGCACTTGCCCTGACTCAAATAGCATCGCTATTAACATCAGAAACTATTCAACGTCTTGTACAGTTCTTCGTTTCAACGGGCTTAGGAGATAGGAACCAATCGGTTCGTACGGAAATGTTGAATGCCGCTGTAGCTGCGGTTGATCTTCACGGAAAAAAAAATATAACTTCCCTTTTACCTGTATTCGAAGATTTCATGGACAAAGCACCTAAAATTGGTAGCTTCGATTCTATAAAACAATCTGTAGTTATTTTAATGGGTTCGTTAGCGAGACATTTGGACAAAGACGATCCACGTATCAAGCCAATCGTGATGCGTTTAATCGCAGCTCTTTCAACGCCATCCCAACAAGTACAGGAAGCAGTGGCTAATTGTTTACCGCATCTTGTACCTTCCATCAAAGAGGATGCACCAAAAATCGTTGATAATCTTATGGATCAATTATTGAAATCGGACAAGTATGGAGAACGTAAAGGTGCTGCTTATGGATTAGCAGGTATCATCAAGGGTATGGGTATTTTAGCATTGAAACAATTAGACATTATGACTACACTTACCAATGCTATTCAAGACAAAAAGAACTATAGGCACAGAGAAGGTGCATTGTTTGCTTTTGAAATGTTATGTACGATGTTGGGTAGATTATTCGAACCATACATCGTTCACGTATTACCACATTTATTATTATGCTTTGGAGACTCCAGTCAATATGTAAGAGCAGCCACAGATGATACAGCTAGAGTAGTTATGAGTAAACTCTCGGCTCATGGCGTAAAATTGGTATTGCCAAGTTTATTAGCGGCACTGGAGGAAGATTCTTGGAGGACCAAAACTGGTAAGTATTCTGACAAATTTTACAATTACATTTCTACTACAATAGAAATTAGTAATTGAAGGAAAACTTTGGATCAACAGGATCGGTCGAATTATTGGGCGCAATGGCATACTGTGCACCGAAACAATTAAGTAGCTGTTTGCCAAGTATCGTACCTAAACTCATAGAAGTACTTAGCGATTCTCATACAAAAGTTCAAGAAGCTGGTGCCGAGGCATTGAAAGTCATCGGCAGCGTTATTCGTAATCCAGAAATTCAAGCTATCGTGCCAGTTTTATTGAAGGCTTTGCAAGATCCTTCTCACAAGACAGCGACTTGTTTGCAAACACTTTTGGACACACAATTCGTTCATTTCATCGATGCACCGTCTTTAGCTTTGATCATGCCAGTCGTACAGCGAGCCTTTTTGGATCGTTCAACTGAAACAAGAAAAATGGCCGCACAGATAATCGGTAATATGTATTCTCTAACCGATCAAAAAGATTTGACTCCTTATTTGCCAACCATCATTCCTGGCCTGAAGACAAGCTTGTTGGATCCCGTACCCGAGGTACGTAGTGTATCAGCTAGAGCATTAGGTGCGATGGTTCGCGGAATGGGAGAATCCAGCTTCGAAGATTTATTACCATGGTTGATGCAAACATTAACTTCAGAAACAAGTAGCGTAGATAGATCTGGAGCAGCTCAAGGACTTTCCGAAGTAGTCCGCGGTTTGGGCGTAGAAAAATTACACAAACTGATGCCCGAAATTATCTCGACCGCCGAAAGAACTGACATAGCTCCACACGTTAAGGATGGTTACATAATGATGTTCATTTACATGCCAAGTGCATTTACTACAGAATTCACACCTTACATAGGACAAATTATAAATCCAATATTGAAAGCTCTTGCCGATGAGAACGAGTACGTACGTGAGACCGCATTAAGGGCTGGCCAAAGAATCGTTACCTTATATGCGGATTCAGCTATTATGTTACTTTTACCGGAATTGGAAAAAGGTCTTTTTGATGACAATTGGCGTATAAGATATTCATCCGTTCAATTGCTCGGTGATCTTTTGTATAGAATATCTGGTGTATCTGGAAAGATGTCAACTGAGACAGCAAGCGAAGACGATAACTTTGGAACAGAACAATCACATTTAGCCATCATCAATGCTTTAGGCGCTGAAAGACGTAATCGAGTCTTAGCTGGCCTTTACATGGGTAGATCTGACGTAGCTCTGATGGTACGTCAAGCTGCTCTTCACGTTTGGAAGGTAGTTGTCACGAATACACCGAGGACATTAAGAGAAATATTACCAACTCTATTTACCCTTTTACTTGGATGTTTGGCAAGCACGAGTTACGATAAGAGACAAGTGGCTGCACGAACGTTGGGTGATCTTGTAAGAAAATTAGGAGAAAGAGTACTTCCAGAAATTATACCGATTTTGGAAAAGGGTCTTCAGAGTGAACAGGCTGATCAAAGGCAAGGTGTTTGCATTGGTCTTTCTGAGATCATGGCTAGTACAAACAAAGATATGGTCTTAACGTTTGTCATCAGTTTGGTACCAACTGTTAGGTGAGTATATTTTATCATAACTCGTATACATTAGTTATTATCAATGTTTACGATAGTTTTCGATCAATACTATGATAAACTTTGAATTCTAGAAAAGCTTTGTGCGATCCATTGCCCGAAGTTCGTCAAGCAGCAGCAAAAACTTTCGATGGATTACATTCAACAGTTGGTGTTCGGGCTTTAGACGATATACTTCCAGCTATGTTAACGCAATTAAATTCACCTGATCAAGCCGAAGCTGAAAATACGTTAGATGGTTTACGCCAAGTAATGGCAATTAAATCACGCGTCGTATTACCTTATTTAGTACCTCAGTTAACAACTCCGCCAGTTAATACGAAAGCTCTATCGATCTTAGCCAGTGTCGCTGGAGAAGCATTAACGAGATTTCTACATAAGATCTTACCAGCCCTATTGACCGCCCTTTCTAGCGCTCAAGGAACTCCAAATGAGGTACAGGAATTAGAGTACTGTCAAGCCGTTATTCTTTCGGTTACCGACGAAGTTGGTGTTAGAACGGTCATGGATCAATTAATGGAAGCTACCAGATCGGAGGATGCATCGAGACGACGAAGCGCGGCAACATTACTCTGTGCCTTTTGTCGTGACACTAGAGCCGATTATAGTCAATATGTACCACAACTTTTGCGCGGACTTATTCATCTCTTTACCGACGAAGATAAGGACGTATTGCAAATGAGTTGGGAAGCTCTTACTGCGGTCACCAAGGCAAGTTCAATAGTTCAATAGTTCATTCATAAAAATAAAAGTCCAAGGATTATAGGAAAAAAGAAAAAAAAAAAAACGTTAATAACTTTTACACAAACTATCATCTCTGTTTTTTTTTTTTTTATAGACATTGGCATCCGATCAACAAATCACTCACGTACAGGATATCAGACAAGCTGTTCGTTTTGCAGTATCCGACTTAAAAGGACAAGAACTATTACCTGGATTTTGTTTACCCAAAGGTATAACACCGATACTTCCTATATTTAGAGAAGCAATATTAAATGGTTTACCTGAGGCAAAGGAACAGGCTGCTCAAGGATTAGGAGAAGTCATTAAATTGACCAGCGCTTCCGCGCTTCAACCAAGTGTTGTACATATCACTGGTCCATTGATTAGAATACTTGGTGATCGTTTCAATTGGAGCGTTAAAGCTGCTGTACTTGAGACGCTTGCTATTTTACTTGGCAAGGTTTGTAAATCTTTACATCAAAAATAATATATTCTTATATATTATTTAAAGAGACACGATTGAGAGATCATTTTTATATCGTTAGGTTGGTGTTATGCTTAAACAATTTTTACCTCAATTGCAAACAACATTCTTAAGAGCATTGAACGATAGCAATCGTCAAGTCAGGTTAAAGGCAGCATATGCTTTGAGCAATCTGATCGTTATACATACTCGAGTCGATCCATTGTTCACTGAACTTCATACTGGCATTAAAACCGGTGATGATCCGGCCATAAGGTTCGTTTATTTCTTCGCAATACGTAAAACTTTGATTACAATGAAAAGAAAATTTATTCCTTGCATGATTAATTTTCAGAGAAACAATGTTGCAAGCTTTACGTGGTGTTCTTACACCTGCCGGTGATAAAATGACAGAACCGATGAAGAAACAAGTATTCGTTACGTTGAACAGCATGCTTGGCCATCCGGAGGATGTTACAAGAAATGCCGTAGCCGGTTGTTATGGTGCTTTATTAAGATGGTTAAGTCCGGAACAGCTTGCTGTTGCATTTAATGATAATCTTTTGTGTAAGTAACATTGATCATTTATAATTATTTATTAATTATTAATTATTGTTATCATTGAAAAAATTGTAAACCGGACTACTTTGTCGATAATGTAGATTATAACCAAGCAATATCATCGGCGAAGTATTAAGTGTTGCATATATCCCAGGCGCACGATATTAAATACGCATAAATAATCCAAACAAATAATAATAATAATAATAATAATAATAATAATAATAATAATAATAATAATAATAAAGAACAAATTTACGAATATGTTCAGGTAACGACGTCAATGCTGATTGGATGCTGAGACATGGACGTTCAGCCGCACTTTTTGTCGCACTGAAAGAATCACCTGGCACCGTGTATAATCCTAAAGAGAAGGATCGCGTTTGTACAGTAATTTTATCTTATTTAGCAGCGGACCGAGTGCAAATAGTAATGAACGGTGTTAGAGCTTGCGGTTATTTATTCCAATATCTAATGAACGAAAGTCAATCTGTACCACAACAAATTCTTTCCCCGTTCGTAAGGGTAAATATCAAAGTAATTCTCAAAGAGACGAATTTAAATCGATATTATTATTAATATCATGTGTCTTTCTTTCTTTCTTTTCTTTTTTTTTTTTTTTTCCTTTTCTATTAAATTTTAGTCAA
>NC_140810.1:19002500-19037500 GCF_050613455.1 Vespa mandarinia
ATAACAATCGAGAATAAAAATTTTCAAAAATAAATAAATGAACGACAAAAGAAAAAAAGAGAAAGATCACATTTTACGAACGAGATCGAGCGATCGACGAATTGCGTGACGGACCAGAAGTAGTGACACTCTCTTTTTCTTTCTTTCTTTTTTTTCTTTTTCTGTGTATTTTAGAAAAAAAAAAAAAAAAAAAAAAAAAGAAAAAAGGAAATACTCTCAAAGAGAGCGACCTAGTCGCATGTTCTAATCGTTCCTAATCGTTACAAAAATCCGCTCAAGCCCCGGGATTTATTCTCTTCCAACAAGTCATGTATCATAACAATATACACGCGTAAACAAAGAAAAGGATCTATATATATATATATATATACATATATATATATATATATATATATATATATATATTAAATATAAGTTTCTCGCTCGTTATCCATTCGTGGCAATTTGCTATAATTTTGCTTTTCTTCTTCCTTTTTTTTTTTTTTTTTTTTTTATTTTATTTTTTTTACACAAACAAACGCACGTATGAAAAAAAAAGTTATTTAATTCGTTTAAAAACCAAATCTATTTTCCAGCTTTTTTTATCTCTCTCTCTCTCTCTCTCTCTCTCTCTCTCTCTCTCTCTCTCACTCTCTCTCTTCCCCTCTCTCTCTCTCTCTCTCTCTCTCTCTCTCTTTTATATTTTCTTCTTTTTTTTTTGTTTATTTATTTTTTATTTCTTTTTTTAATTTTCTTATTCCATTTTTTCTGCCCTTTTTAAGACTGATGATCTCTCGCTCGTATCAATCAAAAATCATTCAGAATTTAACGTTTTTTACTACTACATTGTATTATGTATATCAAAGAAAAGATCTTAACATGATTTTAATGAAATCGAAAAATCTTAACAATACAATAACAGGGGGAGTGAACGGTATATATCTGTTAATAATTATTACGTTGGGCGCTATTTAAATTTGTTAATTTTCATTTTAATATAACGTATAATAAATTTTTAAAGATATTTGAACGTTAATAAATTTAATAATTATTAATATATATATATATATTAATTACTATAAATTTAATAAATTTAAACGCACTTTCGTCCAGTAGGTAAAATAACTTCCCACCGAAAATAACTGCATTACCGACCTGACTCATTTTTTTGAATAACCCTTTTCAAATATTTTCGATATTCCTCTTCTCAAAAATCTATTTTACCGACTGACATTCTTTTTTATTTACAAGCAAAAAAAGAAAAAAAAAAAAAAGAGTCGAAACGTAAAAATATTTCCTTCTTTTTACATTCAAATCTAATTATAAAATAATAATCAATAATATTATAACGCCGTTTACCCTAATATTTGTATTTTACGTAATACTTTGAAACGTCACGATCGAGAAGCTTGCAAATTCTTTTGTTTTCTTTTTTTTTTTTTTTTTTTTCTTTTGTTTGTTCGCTTGTTCGTTTGTTTGTTTGTTTGTTGGTTTTATACTTTTTTTTGTTTATTTCGTTCTTTCCTACTACAATTATATATATAAAAAAAAACGGTACTACCGATATATGCGAAATTTAATTATTTAACGCACTCACGACAAAAGAGACTTTTAAATTTGTTAGAGCTGTGTATGCACGTGATGTATGTATGTGATAAGGATTAATTGGAAAATAGAGAAACATGCGTAAGAAAAAAAAAAAAAAAAAAAAAAGAAAAAAGAAGAAAAAAAAAGTGACGCCTATTATTCGATGACCATTTTCACACGAAGTATATCAAAAAAATAATTTATGAGAGTTATCTCTGACTACCTAAGAATTGTAAATTTCTTTGTTAACTGGTCTATCTCTTCTTAACTCAAGTAATTCTTTAAAATCTTTGAGAATCATTGTACCTTAATTCCATTCAACCAAGTGTAGACATTATAATCCTTGTAGAAACGTACAATCCTTTTTTTCCCCCTTTCTTTTTAATCTCCATCTTCTTTTTCTTTAAAACTAAAAAAAAAAAACAAAGAAAAAAAAAGAAAGTTATGCTCCTTAAAAGAACAATAGAATTATTATTGAAATGGATAGGTCAACTTAACAGTTTTTGTATAATATCAATGTGATAAAAATCTATCCGTAATCATTGTAATATCCGATTTTAACCACAAATAATCCTCCTCCTCCTCCTCCTCTCTTCCTTCTATAATAATAATAAAAAAAAATTATATACGTGAATGTTAAAGAGAAAAAAAAGATTTTATTCCATTAAAAATTAGTAAAATATTTTATATTTGTAGAGATCATTTTTATTATATATCAAGGTAAAATAAACTTTTTAAGAGAATCATATAGATTATAACGATAAAATTATAAAAATATTGAGGGATTTAATATTGTTTTTGTTTTTGTTCTTTTTTTTTTTTAACGACCCACCGTAAATCTTTTTTATTAAAAGAAAATCTGAAATAAAAACGTAATGCTTATAATAATTTTACGCGAAAGGGAGGAACGCGTAAAGAGGATAAAGAGAGAACGTAAAGGCACTCTAAGCTATATATGTAGATGATGTTCAAAGGGACTACCGACGATTTATGCCTCGCGAAAGTCGCCTTTGCAAAGTCCGGAAGCGACTCTTTATGACTCCTGCGTGATCGCTAAGAAATTAAATGTTGCCGTAATCGTCCTCCCGAGTGCCGTAGTGCTTCCGATTTAACGCTCACGAAATTCACATCCGGATATGATATGTAAGTACAATACGTCGATTGCATTCCCTATCTTCAATTAATCAAGCATTTTAATTGATTAATTTCGAACTCTAAATGTTTGTTAATATAATCAATCGATTAATTAAAAGATTCATGAAAATATATTATAACTATTTGATTTTAAATTTTATTTCAAATAAAAATCACGTAATACGTGATTCAAGAGAACAGGAAGTAGTACTACAGGGTGTCTATAATATATCGTTTTTAATTTATTTTCGGTTTCTGTTTTTTTTTTCTTTTTTTTTTTTTTTTTTTTTTTTTTTCTATTTATTCGCCATAATATATTCGTAGATACGCACGTATATGTAATATTTATACTACAGAATGTACTACAAGGGTGTTTACGATGAAACGTTCTGAACTTTTTTTTCTTTTTCCTTCCTTTTTTTTTTTTTGGTTTTTCTTTTTGTCTTTCATAACAAAATCGTAGACACCCTGTATAACGAAAAAATGAAAATTAGAAAAAATACATAGATGAGTACATATATATATATATATATATATATATATATATATATATATATATATATATAGGTGATGAGAAGAGTCACATGTAAGAATGGATTGAACAACGATGCTGTATATAACATTGGTTATCTCTCGCAGGAATCTAACGGTATCTAACGAAAAAAGAAAAATAAGACATTTTACCCGGTTCCCGACCATCCTGGAATAACAATGCCCTTTTCCATTAGGATAGCTCTCTAAATCCCCGCTTAGTCATAACTCATTCGTCAGTTTATTTAACAAATCGCGATCCGAGATTCGGCACGAGTTTTGACTCGTCATATACAACATGTGCTAACAATATGCACCTTATCTTCTTTATCTCTTCTAACGTGTCGTTTTTCCACAAACGCCTACTATTTCCATTCGTTCTTCTTTTTTTCTTTTCTTTTTTTTCTTTCCTCTTTTTTCTTTTTTTTTTTTTTTTTTTTTTTTTGATAACTTGACTTATCAAAGGAAGTAATCCTTTACGTGGAATTTCTTATTATTTTTTTTTTTTTGGTAATTTACATATTCCCATATACGGAGTTTCTGTGACAAGGTAAAAAAAAAAAAAAGAAAAAAAATCACATTTTTATGAATTTCGTAAAAAAAAAAAAAAGAACAAAAAAAAACAAAAAAAAGAATAGAAAGAATAAATAAAATAAAATGAAAAATAGAAAGAAGAACAGGTAAATCGGACATCTTGTGGCAATATCGTAATTTTTTCCTTTCCCTTTTTTTTTTTCATTATTTTTATTTAGACATATATATTAGGATGTTTAAAAAAAAAGAAAAATACAGACGTACACACAGTGGAGAAAAACTAATGCAACGTTTCCCTGTGATTATTGAATTTCATTCAAAAGAGTCTAATCCTGCGATGGACCAAAAGGGAAAAACTTCCGTTTTCGAAAATGTAAATATGGACGAGCCGCAAAAGTGGCCACTTTGAGGTTATGTCAAACGGCAGTCACGTTCTCGTCGTTTGACGCTACAAGAGGAACTTCAGGAAGGAGCTACCTATATTTTACGTACATATATACGTATATATATATATATATATGTCTGTGTGTGTACATATATATATGTATATATATGTTATTCGTTATGTTTATCCTTTAACGTAGTTGTTCTGCAGAATTCCAGAACTAGGGTAGATGTCCCGAGGGAGAGCTTGAAACTTCGTAGAAAGCAATATGCTTTCGATCTTTCTTTCGAGCACTCTCTTTCTCTCCCTCTCTCTCTCCCTCTATCTATCTATCTATCTATCTATCTATCCCTCTCTCTCTCTCTGTCTCTCTGGGTATGCTTCTAAGTTTATAAACAATTCAAAATGGTTGGGAAATCTCTTTTAAGGGTAATGACTAATCGTTCATAATGTTAAAATTATTTTCTCAAAACTAAACTCAATGAATTTCTAAGGATGTTATATATTCTGTTGATATTATTATTCATTATTTTTCAAAGACAATCAATCAATAGTGAATTAATTAATTCGTTGTGCGTTATTTCTTTGTAGATATATATGTAGATATTTTTTGTTTATAATTTTTTTATTATTTATTATCTCTTTATTTTTATTTTTTTTTTTTTTTATATTACTTCTTTATTAATTTTTAAGAGCTATAAATAAAATCATTGATAGGTGATTCCTTTTCTTTTTTCTTTTTGTAGAATATAAAAAGAGTTATCACATCGAGTGATAATATAACACGCTGCCTACGATTTTAACGATCCCAAGAAATGGCGACTCCCTCATTATACATCGCATAACTGTCGCGTGCGATGGACAGGAAGTAAGCCGTAAAACACATTTGTCGGCTTCTTTTCACCCATTCTCTCTATCTCTCTCTCTTTCTCTCTCTCTCGCACTTCTCTTTTTGCACCTAACTTCTTCCAACTAGAAGGACCACCCTGATTACGAACCTTTTTATCGATTAAGTCTATATTTGTCGTATCAAACAAATCGTTTTATTATTATTATTATTATTATTATTATTATTATTATTATTATTATTACAATTATTATTATTACAATTATTATTATTATTACAATTATTATTATTATTATTATTATTATTATTATTAAATATAAAATATCATTGAAATAGAATGAAAATGTCGAATTATCGAAAAGAAGATTTTCGAAGACGCTTCGTCAATTTGTTATCTATATCATGTAGTAAATGAATTTCTCTTCTTTTTTTTTTCTATTATGATAAAATAATATTAAATGAAGTACATATTTACTCACTTACATGCTTACTTACTTAGGATTAAATATGGTATGAGCGAATGATCTAACGACTTGCCTAATCGTAAAATCGTTAGGGCATGAAAAAATGACTATAGGGTAAATTACTGTAAGTACAGGAACATAAATTTCTTTTACCGTAAATCTATGATCTAAGCTGTTAGTCCTTCAACAATCAGGATGGTCAAATTGTTTAAGCATAAAATTATCTTCATTTCATTTCACTCACTCGACTCTATTTCTTTTTTTAAAGATGGAAAGAGAGATAGATAGATAGATAGAGAGAGAGAGAGAGAGAGAGAGAGAGAGAGAGAGAGAGAGAGACGTAAAAGTAAAAATAATCTGAAGAACTTAAACGATAATCTTTTGAAGATAAATTAAAACAACGCCTTCATTAGGATATAATAGATATAATAGAGTAATCAAGATAAAAACCATTGTTCCATTCTTTTCACCTACTTTCTTCATTGAATTGTCGCGATAAAATTCTTCTTGTTTCTTTTTTTTTTTTTTTTTTCGTATTCGTATACGATAATAATAATAATAATAATAATAAAAAGAAAGCTTTATATTTCGTATATTTGATTTTTCTTTTTATTACTATAATTAATATTTAATTTAATCGAACAATCCATTAACAAAATACATATCGTCTCTATCTTAAGTGCCGTTAAATATCGTAAATCATAAGAACCTCATAATTTTAGGTAAAATCGAAGATGAAAGAAGATGAAAAAAGATGATGTTCACTATCCGATCATAGAAAGACTTATGTATTTTACTCTTTTTTGTTGTTTTTGTTGTTTCGTATCGTTTACAGTTAATCCGCAATCTTGTGGAAGGAAGTACAATAGCTCGATGACCACTGCATTCGTAGGCGACGTCGTGTATGCTTGTTTAACGTTTCAAAAGGGGTGGCAAAACGTAGTGGGGCAGGGAGGGAAACGGAGAGAAGGAGAATGGGGAAAGTTTGAGGGAGGAAGAAGGAAAAAAAAAGAGAAAGACAGAAAGAGAAGGAAAGAAAGAAAGAGAGAGAGAGAAAGAGAGAAAAACGTAGATACTTATCGGCTAAGAGCGGCTCGACTTGCTGAGAGGATTCCTGATTTTATCTTTTCTCTTCTTACCCAAGCCGAGAACAAACTATTAACAACCGTCGCGACGGATTTCATAATTTACTGTGACGAATTTTTTGTTGTATGTGTATGTCTGTGCATGTGTGTTTGTGTGTAAATGTATGTATATAACTGTGTGAATATGAGCTTGAATGAGTGAATGTGTGTCATTTTCTACAACCCCACTTCTAACCCCTATCCCATCTTTGACACAAAGACACGTTTAACGTCGTTCTTAGACGCGAAATCTTTTCTTAGAAAATTTCTCGACAAATTTGTACTGTACCTTTTAATTAAATGAAAAAAAAAAATTTGAAAAGAAAAAAAGAAGATGAAAATAATATATAATAAAGGTAACGTCGCTATCTCGTCGTTACCAATATCAAATAAATTTCAAAATGTCCCTACAATGTTCAAACGTTCCTTTCAATAAAATTATCCTTCTTTTTTTTTTTTTTTGTTGCTTTTCTCTTCTGTAACATCTTAAGATCGATCGATATTTAAATTACTTCAGAATAGATATATGTAAATAATCATTAGCATGTGTTTGTTGTTATAATGGGAATGAATTGAAAAAAAAAAAAAGAAAAAAGAGCAAAACAAAACAAAAATTCCAATCAATCGTGCAAAAATTACAATCAATCGAAGATTGATTTAAGACGAACGTATTAATCCGTCGTAATGTTGGCTTACGCAGCCCCACTTGTTGCCACTACTTACGAAGCTGGTAAGGCTACGTCATTTGAAATACGACCAATAGGATAGGTACGTGGGCGTGGCAATGATGTATGAGGGCGTCCTTTTCGACCAATTGAAATGTGACTTGAACCTCTGGTGAGTTTCTAATTCACAAACCTTAAATCTACCCTCGAAACGTTTCGTACATATAAATAATTAAACTAGCTACCGACCGTCGCCAGTCGACTGCGGGACGACGGATTAGTAATATCGTTTCGCTCTTCTTGTCGTTACATCGTATATTTTTTTTCTTTTTGTTTATTTTTCTTTAAAAATAATATTATTTTGCTTACGCGTTTCTTTTTCACTTTTTATTTTTTTTTTTTGTTGCTTTCTCTCTTCTCTCTTTTTTTCCCTCTCCTCCCACCTTACTCTACTTCTTCATACGCGTACAAAGTAATCCTCAAAACTGTTCTTTTCTCCTTTTCCTTTTTTTTTTGAATTATTTACATAAATACGTTAGTATTGCCGTTAGTATTGTATTATTGTGTCTGTGATCGATCATGTATATGAAGCCAAGGATTTTGCCGGTTCCATTGGAATTACAATTCCATGCGCAACTTCATCATCATCATCAACAACATCAACAAATGCTCTACAGGCAGCAACAACTTGCTCTTCGTCGTAATATATCAGGTATTATTATTATTATTATTATTATTATTATTATTATTATTATTATTATTATTATTATTATTATTATTATTATTATTATTATTATTATTATTATTATTATTTCATTATTTAATAATAACGATTTCCCCTAATATCGTATACTTTTAATTATTATAAATATTATTATTACAAGTAGCACGTATCTTTAGATGTGCTTTTGAGAAATGTAACGCTTGAAATTTGTTTGAGAAAGAAAAAAGCAAAAAAAGAATTAAAAAAAAACCGATCCAATTTTGAATATACATTTTATTTAGGTATAGATAATAAACAAGGTCAACTATGTATCTATGTAAATACAAAAACTTCTTATTCATTCATATATAAATAATATCATATATATATATATATATATGACAAATTCCATGCAAAATTCGATTATTGTCTATCGTCATTTGTTAGTAACAATATAAAATATACAAATATCAAAGAGTATAAGAATAAATAATATTGAAATATATAAAATTAATTTAATAATTATCGTACAAATCCATATATACGAAATACACATATACAATCTTACAATAAATTTATTATATCAATCGTAATTTAATAAATCTGATATATTATATATTTATGGAATAATCAAATTTGAAAAATTAGATTTGTCATTCGAAAGTACATACATACATACATACATATATATATATATATATATAAACAAATACTTATTCTACTACTCAAACTTTATACTGTCTCTCTCTATATATATATACACACACACTGAGTATTATATCTATACATATACATTCTGAATATCGTGTGTGTGTATATATATATATATATATGAGACAGGTAAACCCGTATAAGGATAACTAGAAATAGTAGTAGTCGCCAGTAGTCCTGCGAAAAGGCGAGAAATGAGATCCGTGCGAGATCTTCTCTCTGGCAAGATGAAAGGTGCCGACCTTCGTTCGAGCGGACAATCGTTATCTGCCGACTCGACGATTCGATCGTGAGAAGAAAAGAGAGAGAGAGAGAGAGAAAGAGAGAGAGAGAGAAAGAGAGTGAAAGAGAAAGAAAGGGACAGAGAACGAATGTCGGCAATTATCCTACTCGGGGCACAATGCCACGACCGCAAAATCGTGGAGACAAGTGCAACAAGCCGCCGCACTGGTTCGGTCATGCGAGGAATCAACGCGCTTCGATGGAGTTCCCGTTTATCTTTTAAAGACTACCTTATTCCTATGCCATTCGTGTTACCTCATCCACGCATTTTTACGTACCCCGAATAACGTATCTTCATGAAAAGGACCCTCTTTGAATCTTCAATTTTCTTTCTCTTCTTTTTTTTTTTGTTTTTTTTTCTCTTCCTTTTTCCCTTCTATTATTTATATACCTATATCGTCAAAAATTTTCAATCAATCTCGTTATAAAATTTTGTATAAATTTATAAATTAATTACATTTATAGGTATATATAATATATAAAATCAATAGTTCGAAAATTAAATAACATTCTCCTTTCTTCCTTCTCAAATTTTGATATATCTAATTCAAAGAGATTTACGTGATTGTATATATTGTTCGTTAAATTTAATCTGTTAAATTGACATATAATCTGTTATCAGAGAATAATAGTTGAAGTAATATGTTTTCTCTTGTTAATCTTACAGAGGACGTACAGATCACAAATAGATGGCCCGTAGCGTATCTCGGTGGGGGACCACCGCTTCCGGGTGACGTTAAGGTCGATTTGCAAAATCGAAAACTATGGAAACAATTTTACGCCGAAACTACGGAGATGATCATAACGAAATCTGGAAGGTAAAAATATATCCATGAATAATATATAAATTCAAAATATAGAAAAAATTAATACATAATTGCATGATTCGTAATATATAAAATTGTATGATTCCAAAAAATGAGAATTTTGTTTTCAACAAAAATTTTCTTCGCAATTATCTTTGAATAATTTTTTAATAACGTTCGAAGGAATTATTTTGTTGTTCAAAAAAAAAAAAAAAAGAAAAAAAAAGAAAAAAAAGAAAAAGAAAAAAAGAAACGGAAGAGAAAGAAAAAACCTAAAGAAAAAGAAAAAAAAAAGAAAGAAAAAAGAGAAAAAGAATTGTCGCATATAGAATAGTAAAGAATTAGATGTCTCGATGATTCGAGGCGGACAGTAAGCAGAACGGTTCTCTCACGAAGAAAAGAAGCTTTGTCTCCAAAATTCTTTAGAATGTTACGTAGCGTGTCGGAGATGGTCGGCTCGGCGGGCGCCATAGGACCACTCCCCTTTCTTCTGTCGGCTCCAAACTTCTTCTTCTTCTTCTTCTTCCTCGTTACCACCCTCGAAATGTCGCGTCGCGAAGCAAACATTTGTAACGCCAAATTGCTCTGCCTCAAAAACAGAAAAAGTAGTTTTGTTCTCGAACACGTATTATATACTTCAACGTATACGCATTTTTCTTATTCTTCCGATTCTTTTTTTTTTTCTTTCTTTCTTTCTTTCTTTCCTTCTTTTCCTTCTTTCTCCTTTTTTATTTTTTCTTTTCCTCTTCATCGGTCAGAGAAAAAAAAAAAGGAAGAACATTCGAACCTAACGAACTAATTAACGTCGATCGGCTATTTTTTATTTATTTATTTATTTATTTATTTTTTTTTTTATTATTTTGTTTTTGCAATAAAAATTTCTTAATGGTCGGATCGAAAACATTTTTTCGACGAAGAGAAAAAAAAATTTCCTATATCTAAAATTTTAATTTAGACGAACTTTCTTTTCTTTCTCTTCATAATAAAACGTCAAGATAGAATGAATGTTATACTTTTATCAAAAGTTATATGTGAAATACAATGCAATACATACATACAATTTCCCTGGCAAAATTGTGATTAATGTTGAAAAATTTCTTATCTCTGTTTCGACTAACCAGAAAAGATATAGAAAAATTCTAATTAAATCGTGAACATATCGTAGATGAGAATTGATTAGATAGTTACGGAAACGTAGGCGTTTATGGTTCCACCCTTTCTATCAATTTTATCGCGCCAATCGGAGCATCTTCATTTTTTCTTTTTTTTTTCTTTTTTTTTTCTTTCTTTTTTTTTTTTGAGGAAGGTGCATCCGTACCAGCAAACGGAAGTTACAACGAATCTCGATTTCCGGCTGCGTGACAATCGTCCTATTGTTTCCGGCAAAAAGAAAGAAAGAAAGGAAAAAAAAAAAAGATCAAAAAAAAAAAAAGAAAAGGAAGAAAGAATAAAAAAGGAGGAAAAAAAAAGAAAATACGTAGGTGCATATATAACGATCATGTTTCATCCGACTCGACTTGATAACTATACTTTGCGGTAATTGATAACTTTGCAAAGCGGAAGTTTCCACTAGTATTGATAAATTTGATTCATAATATAATAATTAATATTACATTATAATATATAATTTATTAATTATATATACATATGTAATGTATTATAAATTTTTCCAAATTTTTCACGCTTTATAATCGCTATAAATTATTATAATAATTATTATGAGAATTTTTATAGTTATTACAATTATCATTGCAATTGTTATCGGGACATTTGTAATATTATTATTATTATTATTGTTATTGTTATTGTTATATCGAGAAAAATTTGTTAAAAACAATCCCTTTTTTGGGATTATGGGCGTTACGTACGTTACAATAGCAAGGAAGGTGTCTCCCGACTTGTCCTATCCGTTCATCCGTGTCTTCCGGTCTTCCTCATGAAATTGTTTCTTTTGGTGCATCGATGCACCACGTGCCAACCACGTGTGTACCGTATATGGCAAAACACATCTCGCTTGCTAACTCGCAACACGCAGAATCAGTATTCAATGTCACGATCGACTCCTTCTTTGAACCCTCACGCTTTCTTTTATCACCTTCTTCCGTGTCTTTTCGCCCTTCCAAGACAAAAAAAAACGTGCAACGCAGAAGGATCATCTAGTCATCTACTTTAACACGTTCTCCATTACTATGTCTATTTATGTTCCATTCGTTCTTCTCAATTTTTTTTCTTTTTCTTCCTTTTTCTATTTTTTCCATTTTTTCTTTTTTCTTTTTTCTTTTTAATTCAACAATATTAAATTCATTATTTTCGATCATTCTTAATCATCATTTCTCAAATAATCAATTGTAAACAATTGTCCATATACATATCATTTTTTTTTTTTTTTTTTAATTTAACAACTATACTCATAATTTTTTTTTCAATAATTCTTAATCGTCACTTAGCATATAATTGTATAAATATTTACATCTATATATCTATCTATACGAACAGCTGTTAAAAAAAAGTATATATGCATTTTTTTTTCTTTTTTTTTTTTTTTTTTTTTTTTTTTTTAATTAGACAACCATTCTCGTGTTATTTCTTTTTTAATAATTTTTAATCATATAGACTTCGTCTATAACAGACGTCAAGGAAACATCGATTAGAGTTACTATTAATATATACACATATTAATGGAACATACGCTGTTATATCTATCATGAAAAAAAAATTAGGCACGTGCTCCTGATGCGCGCTCCTTATGCACTTCTAATCGAGACATCACAAGCTCCTACTTAGTCGATACGTAATCTCAAGAGCAACATCTTTCTACTTTCGAGTAGCGCCAGACACGAAAGTCGATGTCGCACGAGACTATAGTAACCCATGGCTATCGGTCGTCATGGCGCGTCGCCGCGACGCGCCACGACGCGACGCGACGACGGTGCGATTCACTTTTCCACTTAAGCTTCCACCACCTTTTGGCGTTTCTCAAAATAGACTTTTTCAGTCTCTTACACTTCACTTAGATAAGACGAAGAGCAGAGTAGAGATTCATCAGCATTATTTTTGTTTCTTTTCGTTTCATTTCCTCTTTTATTTTTTTTTTTTATTCTATATTGTTATTATTATTATTATTATTATTATTATTATTATTATTATTATTATTATTATTATTATTGTTTTCAATCATTTCTAATCATAATTTCACGGTAAATAATTATATACCTACATCTATATTCAACGATATTCAACTTTATTTTCTCTGAATAATTTTCAATCGCCATTTTGCGTATAACCATATCTATAAACAATTGTATATTTATATTGTATAATTGCATATCTATATATGAATTAATTATTTGAAAAATTATTTATAATTCGTCGACATTAATATTCATTACTTTCGATAGATTTTAATCGCAATATCGCGCATAACTGTATAAATAATTGCTATATTATATAATATTAAAAAAAAAAAAAAAAGAATAATTATTCCAACAAATGATATTTTATAAATATTATTATTTTTATAAATATTATCCATTAGCTTTGGAGAAAAGAAAATAATTTAAATATTAACTTTGCAAAACTCGAACGAAGAAGAGATTGCAAAGATAAATTACGTGATTCAGTTTTGTTCTCGTTTTTAAAAGAATAATCAAGAACAGAGAGAGACAAAGATAGACAGAGAAAGAGAGAAAAGAGAGAGAGAGAGAAATAAAGAGAGAAAGAGATGAAGGGATGAGAGATATTTGTTTTATAATATATCTTTGAAAAAAAATTTAAAGATTAACTTGCATAACTCGAGAGACAAAGTATAACGATAATAGCATGACTCAGCTTTTGTACTATCCTTAAAAGAATAACCAAGGACGAAAAAAGAAAGAGAAGAAAAAAGAGAGAGAAAAAGAAAAGATATAAAGGGGTGAGAAAGATAATTGCTAGAAAAGGTGCAATTAGGTACGCAAACGGACCTGACCACCGTAGATTGACTTATCGGATTATCCATAAATTTGAAATGTTTACATATTTCGGTAAAACTCAGTTAAAGGATCGTTAGATAATAAGAAACCTTTTACAAAAGTAACCGAAAGTTTTTTATATTTTTGATTTGTTTGTTTTTTCTCTCTTTCTTCAATAAAACGCGCTCGTTTGTCCCGATAATGTTTAATAAATGAAAATACTTATCCATTATTTTTTCGTTTCTTCAATTCTTTTTTTTTTTTTTTCAATTGTTACCTGTGTTAATTTACTTCTTTTCCCTCACCCTCTCTCTCTCTCTCTCTCTCTTTTTTTTTCTTTCTTTCTTTCTTTTTTTTTCTCTTATCTTTTCTTACGTGTCTCGAACCAATCCATCAAGCAACTTCAACGAGAAAAACATAATGATTAGATATTCTTTCATTCTTTCTTTCTCTCTCTCTCTCTCGCTCTCTCTCTCTCTCTCTCTCTCTCTCTCTGTCTGTCTGTCTGTCTATCTATCTGTCTGTTTCTTTCTCTCGCTTTGACTTAACTTTTACAAGATCGACTACCTTCTTGACCCTTAACAAAAGTTTACTACTGTACCTGTAAGAAATATTTTTGGCAAAATGATCTTACCGACAACATGACGAAGCAGATCCAATGTAAAGATAAACTAGTCTCGTCTAGTGTAAAAATGACTTTTAACGAAATTATATATTTCCTATTCGAAAAGTTTACACGATCTGTTAACCCCCTCTTCTTTATGTTCGTTAAATATCCCTGCAGTATTTTGGAATTATAATATTTTTGAAAAATTATATATATATATATATATATATATATATATATATATGCACACACAGTATCGTTAGAAAAAATAATTTATAATTAAATGAAATAAAAAAGAAAAAAGAAAGAAATAAATAAAGTACAAAGAAAAAGAAAGTAAATTTAATTATATATTGTTCAACTATAAATTTAATTATAAATATACGTTTAATAAATAAGTAATAAATAAAAAAAGGAATAAATAATTAAAGAAAAAAAAAAATAATAAACAAATAAAAGGAAAAAGAAACTAAACGTATAAACACGCACGATGGAGGATCTTTAAGTAAAAGATAATGTTTTTTTTTTTGACTGAACGAAATAGAAAAAAGAAAAGAAAAGAAAAGAGAGCAAAATAAGAAAAAAAAATAAAAGATTAAATAAAATAAGCGTCAAGGAGATAAAAAAAGAAAAAATCAATAATAAAATCTATATGATAGGACTTATTAAATGATCGTTCATTTTATTGTTTTATACAGGCGCATGTTTCCATCGGTCAAAATTACCGTAAGCGGATTGGAAAAACGCACTCGCTATTGCATACTACTCGAAGTGGTACCGGCGTCAGATCGTCGACAAAAGTATGTCGAAAGTGGCGGAGGCGTCGACGAGGCAGACACGAAAAACGGCGGCAGGCTTTCTTCAAGAGGATGGATGTCGACGGGTTTTGCGGAGCCACAACCAGAGATCGATCGAAGGATATACCTTCATCCAGACAGTCCTGCGACTGGGGATCATTGGATGCAACAATTACCGATTAGCTTCAGTAAACTCAAAATTACCAACAATTCTGTCGAACATCAAAACAACGTGAGTATATTTGTATGCGAGCGTACACATTTTTTCCCCTTTTTTTTTTATTTTAAATTAACCAAAAAGAAAACAATAGAAGAAGAAAAAAGAAAGAAAAAGTAAGATCGTCACCCAATTAATTACCACCGAAAGAATTACGAACGAAAGAGGAATGGAATCGCAATGGTTTTTTTCACCCGAAAGAATTGAAAAAACTAATTACGTAAATTTCTTTAAGTCGAAGAAAAAGATAGGAAATAATTATTAAATTTTCTTTAGCGAGAGGAAAAAAAATAAATTACGAAATGTGATAATCATTAAATTACGCGAAATCGATTAGCAATGACAATTGTCTCTTGTAAACATGGAAAACAAAAAAAAAAACAAAAGTTTCGGTATAGAGAGCAAAATTGTTATATAAAAAAAAAAAAAGAGAAAAAAAAGAAAAAAAGGAACTTGGAGAAAAGAAAACAAAAGAAAGGGAAAGGTGTCGAACTCATTCCCATTGACAAAAGCGGAAGGAAAGTGAAGAGGAATCTCGACAGAAAAGAAAAAAAAAAAAAAAAGACAAAAAAAACGGAGGAACGGAAGCAAAGTTGAGGAGCAAGGGGAGACACGGGCTGGCGGCCCTTCATTTATCTGACCGGGCCGTATGTTTGGACAGCCACGGTTGTCCTCGGTCCCGTCTACCCATTCTCTCGATACATGTCTCTTTGGCTGCTCCGGTTTCGAATTACTCGTTCCCTTCTTCCCAATTTTTCGTACTCATATGCGGGAGGTCGCCACACACGATTTTTCTCACCCTCCTCCGTATTATTACCTCTATACATTTCCAATGGACATTGCAAAAAAATACAAAAAAAAAAAAAAAAAAAAAAAAAAAGGAAGAAAGTAAAAATATTACTGTTCAATATAAATATACTAATGATGCCTTCTGAATGATTTGCATTTTATATACATATATAATATAAAATTTCTTTATATATATATATATATATATATATGTGTGTGTGTGTAAAAAAAGATAGAAAAACAAAAAGAATAAAATTGTCAACTGTACGAGATCGATCTTTAGACAAAACGATGTTTACGAGAGAAAAATAAAGAATTGAAGAAGAAATGAGAGAAGTTAAGGAAGTGATTAGAAAAAGAAAGAAAAAAAAGACGAAAAAACAAAGAGAGAGAGAGAGAGAGAGAGAGAGAGAGAGAGAGAGGAAGAAAAAAGAAGAAAGAAGAAGTGGAAGACAAAAGATCTGCTTTCTATTTGTTTGTTTGTTTATTCATTTTTCCTGTTTTTTTTCTCTCTTCTTTTTTCTTCCTTTCTTTGCTACATCTTTTCTAAGACTCGTTCCCCATGCCGAATCTTTTTCTCTTCTTCTTCTTCTTCTTTCTTTCTTTATCTCTTTCCTTAAAAAAAAAAAAAAAAAAAAAAAGAGAATGTTATTCACCGTTTTAGCATGTATCTTTGACGCGCGTAAGATCATTTAAGCGAGAAAGACCCATTGTCTTCAATCCGTATTAGCGCTATTTCCATGGACATAGTTTGTGAGAGCTGTCTATAAAGGCCGGTCAGTTTGGTCGAACGTCAGGGGGTAGTTCTAAATCAGCTTCGAGATGAGTACCAACTCATGGTTGGTATGGGGATTACAATTTTCGCGATAGGTAAAAGATCATTTCGGCCGAAGGTAACGAGAGATTTAAGCTACTCGAAACGTTGAGGCATTTTGCCGTTTGTCCGTAAAGAAACGAAGATTAATACGGTCCACGACACTCTGTAATCGATATACCATCTTTTCCCTTTCTCTCCTCACTCTCCGCTGCTCCTCAATCTCTTATTCCTGGCCCCCCCTCCCCTCATCACGATCCCGTGAGTAGGTTTGTGTTTACGCCTTGACCGTCAGGCAGCTGCCGTCATGGCATTAAAGGTGCACCTTTTTGTAAGTCCTTTTAGCCTTTCACGGCGAAAAATCGAAAGGAACTTTTTCACGAGGAATTCTCACCCCATTCCTACCCCTCTTTTTCTCCTATCTTCCTTCCCTTGTCCTTCTCTTTAATTATTACTCTCAGACAATTATTTAATGAACGTCGACGCGGTTTTCTTTTTTATCCCTCCCATCCCTCCTTTCCTTTTCTTTCCCTTCTAAACTTTTCCCTTTGCTTTCTTCTTTTTTTTTTTCTTTTTTGTTTCTTTTGCTCCTTTTTGTTCTTTTTTGTACTTTACAAAAAATATTTTCATAGATACGTACTCGAAGCTCAATTGTATTTCAATAACGTTTACATGATCTTTATTACTTAAATGGAATTATATTAATTTTCAAATGATAAATAAGAAAATAATTAATAGTCTTTAGGATTCGTAATTTTTCTTGTCTGCTAATGTCTGAAAACGAAAGAAGAAGAAAAAAAAATATGAAAAAAGAAAAAAAGAAATCGAAAAAATAAAAGATCGGCTTAAAAAGTCTCGAAAAAGATCTAATCTAAAAGATCTCTTTTAATCTTACCCAAGAACTTTTGGTCCACCAAATATAGTACTATTTTTTTTCTTTCTACATGTATATATATATATATGTATCTTTTTATTTTTTTTTTATATACCCACATATATATATATATTTTTTTTTTCTTTTCTATTTGCCGAGCAAAATATTTTTTTTTTAATTAGAAACAAATATAGATCTCGACCGTCTATTACGATAATTTTCAATCTTCGTGTGTGAGGTACATGATTCCAAGAAGGTTGCAACGACGACAACGACGACGACGACTTTGGCTTTCGAGAATCGCGTCTGCTTACAACAACATAGTCGTCGGCCTTCTTATACCGAGGCGCCAACTTATCTTCAACACTGCGTGGCGGCTTCTTTTGCTCGATTCCCCAAACTAATTACGAATTTAATAAAATTCTCTCGGGTCTCCCTTCTTTGCCCGTGAAGAAAAAAAAAGTAGCAGGAGGAGGAGGAGGAGGAGGAGGAGGAGGAGGAGGAGGAGGGAGAGGGGGAAAAAAAAAGAAAACTGAAAGAAGGAAAAAAAAAAAGAAAGAAAGAAAAAAAATATATAAAACCAGTACCATAGAGAGAGAGAGAGAGAGAGAGAGAGAGAGAGAGAGAGAGAGAGAGAGAAAGAGAGAGAGAGAGATAAACGATAATATTCCATACTCTTTTTCTTATTACATCAAATGACCATCATAATTAATTAACAAAATTAATTAAACATATCAATTTAATAATAATTATATTTTAAACAACTTCAGAAAGGATTACTTTTTTTTTTTGGTTTTCTTTTTTTTTTCTTTCTTTCTTTCTTTCCTTCTTTCTTTCTTTCTTTCTTTCTTATTCTTATTCTTTCTTTTTTCTTTTATTTTTTATTTCTTTCTTTTTTTTTTTTCTTCTTTTGTCAATAGATCGTTCTAACATCGATGCACAAATATCAGGTACGCATTTGGATCATCAGGTGCGACGATCTAACACGAATCAAAGACTTTCATAATTATCCCTCATCGGCATTCACATTCAAGGAGACAGAGTTTATAGCGGTTACGGCTTATCAGGTAAGAAAGTTCGTAAACAACTCGATCATCGTTTTATCTATTACAATGTTATATTTTAAATATTATCCCGTAGATTATTTTTCTTATGAATACATTAATACAAAATGACGATAAAAACATTTATATGTTTTTATGTAATTAACTATGCACATGTCATAACTGATATACACGCACACACACACATATATATATATATATATATATATATATATATATATATTATGTTTGTATTAGAAAAAATGAAAAAAAAAAAAAAAACAAACGAACAAATACATGCTCACGCGGGCGCTCGTACGAAGAATAATAAAGAATAAACAAATTTCTATTTCAGAATGAAAATATTACGAAATTAAAGATCGATAATAATCCATTCGCAAAGGGTTTCCGTGATTCTGGTCAATCCCGATGCAAAAGGAAATTCCCGAGGCAAAACAACGAACAGGAAGAAGCAAATCGATTGGCTAACGAAGAAGAGATAGCTACTTCCTTGGAATCAACGCAACGATCGACAATGGCAACAACAGGAGGATCACCAAGCGAAAATGAAAGTCTCGACGAGAGCGAATTGAGCGGTTCCGAAGATAGGAGTTCTCATTCGTCTATTAAAAATCGTCGTTTAAATGATCAAAATGATCAGCCAAAATTACATCGACCATGGACAAACGATTCTACGCCACGTCCATCATCGATGGTCGTTACATTACCGATCGCTCCTGTTATTTCACCATCAACTTTCACCGATTTATTACCTTTAGAATCATATTTACGATTATCTCATAGATTTCATTCGTTAACATATTATCCACAGTATCATTGATAAGCGTATAATTTCCATTAATTTTAATTAATATTCGCTCGTAGGATTTTATATTCATTTGTCATTGAGTGAAAATATTTTTTCCATATTCTTTTTTTTCTTTTTTTTTTTTTTCTTCTTTTTTCTTTATCAATAATATCGCATTATCGGTCATCGGAATATTCACAATTGTCGTCATTAAAATTAATATACATTGTTTTTATGTATCTAAATGTAAAATAATAATGATTAATGTAAAGGCTAGTGAGGTACTAGTAAAATCGTAATATTTTTTAAATTAACATACAATCGTTACCAAAGATACATATAGTATACTTGTCGGATAAATCATACCAATTAGACGACATAAAATGGCAATAAGTAAGCGAGAAGATTTTTATTGTAAATTATTTCTTTCTTACTTCCATCTTCTTCGCTTACATTTAACAAAGTATCTAGTTTCTAATAAGGAGACAAAAAATAACTAGTTAATTGAACATAAGTACCTATATATATATATATATATATATATAGATACCTATATATATATATATATATATTTGTATATATATGTATATATACAAATACATGTATATATATATATACATACAATTATATATATGTATATTAATTTTTATAGAAATTTTACATAATTTTTATAAATTTAAGTCATAATGTGAATCAACTTTGTAAATATAAATTTTATAACAAGATTCCAATAAAATTGATGCCACATTTTGACTATTAATTCTGAATTTCTTTTTTTTTTCTTTTTGTTTTTCTTTTTCATGGGAAACGTCAGAAAAAAAATAAAAGTAAAAAATACTACGATCAATTAGTTTCAAAATTTAACGTATAATATAAATTTGATAAAAATTAGAAAAAAATATCCTCCATATATCCTGTAAAAGCCTGTAATGTTGTTCATTATTTATTAAAAAGTTATTAAAAAAAAAAAAAAAAATCGAAAAAAAGCTGAAAAAAATAAAATTTCCATGAATTATATTTAATATTTCAGACACTATGAAAAACTTATATAAAATATATTTTAATTCATATCCAAGGAATGAATTATTAAAATAAATATTCATCCCTCGAACAAGAATAATGAACAAGAATAAATAATGAACAAACATATATGTATTATAATACTCTCAATTATATATTATATACTTATACTATATAATTATATAGTATATGTATATAATATGTTATACATTATATACGTATATTATATAATTATATATAGTATACTTATATAATCTGTATATATATGTAGTATCAAAATTTACGGATATAATTCAATATTTTTAAAAATATTTTTGTTTCCCGTATCCTTCATTAAAACATCCTCTCAAAATAGCTTTCACGGTAACAATAACAACAAAAACAACAATAATAATAATGACAATAAAAGATCTTTCTATTTTTCTTAAACAAATCGTCATTGTTCTTTTCTCTTCATTAATTAACAGAAGAACAAAATAAGATAGAAAAGTATTAAGTTCGTCTAAGAAATGTGTTAAGTATTTCAATATATATATATATCATTTAACAACCGTAGCACCCCTGTTAAGTATCGATGTTTCTTAAAACACTTTGAAATCAGCGGGATACCGGTCGTACATCCTTTAGAGCCTTTAAAATGAACCATAAATTTTGACGATAATCTTTTCTCGTTTTTCTTTTCGAAATTCTGTTAGAACCATTTGTCATTCTCAATTGTTTTATAACTTTTCTATTTTTTTTTTTTTTTGTTTTTTTTCTTTCGTTCCAATCTCAAATTAGGTACGAAAGATTTTCTTTATAAAATTTGACGTGTGATATTTCATTTTCTTTTTTTTTTTTTTTTTTTTTTTTTACTAAATAATCGTAAACAATTCGCTTGATTGTTTGTCGATATAAATATTCAAAGAAAAAAAAAAAAAAAGAAAAAAAAAAAAAGAAGAAAAAGAAAAGAAAAATATATAACTCGATCGAAATATCGAATAAAATTATTTCAGATATGCCTATTTATATAAACAGTTTAGTGGAACGTCTAACGGTATTGGGACACGTGGTTACTCTACTAACATAAGATTTTTCCAGTACATCGTCTGAATACTCAATCGAACACCGGAATCGCAAAACGCTCAGCGCTCTACGTACCGTATGCGTTACGGCTTCTTCTCGAGTCCCGGTTGACATCGATTCATTGTCAAGACGACAATGCATATTCAATTAGTTCTAATATATATATATATATATATGTGTGTGTGTGTGTGTGTGTGTGTGTGTACATATATCGTTTCTTTAAATCTTCATTATACAGAGTGATTCTATCAAATACCTGTAACAACGTTCAATCAATATTCGAATTGTAATACAAAAAAAAAATGTTGAAATACAAAAAAGAAAAAAAGAAAAAAAAAGAGAGGAAAAAAAAATATAATCAAAAATGAATATTATCAGGAAACGATTTAAGAAACACCCTGTATATTATATCTATTACAAATATACCTTATATCATAAAGTTATTTTATACATAATATACAATTTTCCCTTACAGATGAACAGATACGTTTAAAAAATTTATATATTTTGACATGAAATATATATTATGTGTATATATATATATATATATATATATATATATATGTTTATGTGTATGTGTGTATATATCTGTTCCGTAATAAAAGTGTGATTTAACGTTTAGAATTCAAATAAATCCAATGGTACGAACCATCCTCGTTTGTAAAGCTGACGAAAGCTATTGCGACTTAACGGATACATTGTTTTTCTTTTTATAGGATAAATTAGAGCTCATATTACCTGGTAGACAACACCTATCATCCCCATGACCATTATAATATTTTGGACAATAGGGTGGTAGTACACTGTTAAAACAGAAAGAACCTCTAATCTCATTAGGGGTGTGTTGTCCCATTGGAACGTAGACACCAGCTCTCTGTGCGATTTTTGGCCCGGAAGGACATCTACGTGAGCATGATTCGGCTATCGTACTTCGACCATTATTATTAAGACTAAGTGCCATAAAGCATACCGCCCAAACGTGACTGCAAAGCTGATCGTTCGATCTACTCTCGCAAAATGGTTGAATTTTGCCACCGTTTACACAAAAATCAGCATGACCCATACGCATGGATTCACCATAATAACCTGCATTTGTATGCATCACTTCAACGAAATCAGCATCGCCACTGTCCAATCGATTTACTCGACCTGGACGAATAAGTGGCTTGGCTGGATCCAAACCAATTATTCGATTCATTCGAAATAAAAGATAATTTGCCATTATACCGCATATGTGAGCTCCTAAGGAATGTCCGACGCATGTTGTACGTTGAATGGGTAAACCGAGATTTCTTAAACTCGTTAAAGTCCTTGATAAGCAACGAGCAACTGGATGAAGATTCGATACCGCTGCTGGATAACAAGGTGCCGCAGCTAGTGCACCCCAATCAACCAAGAAGACATTGTAACTACTATTCGTCAAATAGGCATCACGTAGCACCGCAATTGGTAATGTATTATCGCCACCTGTTATACAATCATAATATTTTTTTATCTAAGTTAACTTTTAAATACGATCAAGATGAATTCCGACTATCTACGATACATACGTACGTATGCCGCGAATGATTTTTCTTTTCTACTTTAATTTTTTTATTTTGTTTCGTCTCTTTTCTCTCTCCTTTTTTTTCTTTTTCTTTTTCTTTTTCTTTTTCTTTTTCTTTTTCTTTTTTTTGTCATTGTCTACGATACACGAGAAAGGTGACACGATTCTCTGACGGTGACAACGTGTCAATCAAAAGAAAAAAAAGAAAAAAATGAAAGAAAGAAAGAAGAAAAGAGAAAAGCGAGAAATAAAACAAAAAAAAGAAAAAGAAGAAAAAGAAAAAAAAAGAAAGAAAAAAGAAACAAAATGAAATCGTTATTAGTAAAACCACCTGCATAGCCATGAATAAGAATGATATTCTCCCTTGTGGCATCATAATCGTGTCTAAGCCAATCTGATTCCCTTGAATCGAGTTCCCTGCGATTATTTCCTGGTGTATATAAATAAACACGAACTTCAGGATCCGGACAGGAGTCCCTGTCGTTTCCACGCCTCCAAATGCAATTCTCTTGTATATAATCGGTCACTGCACCATTCTGTATAGCTTCCTCGATAGGTCCCCGCGGTCTTTTACCATCCAACGAAATAATTTTTATCGACAATATCGTTATAATTGCAATCGATTGTAATAACGTTGATTTCTTAACGAACATTTTCTTTTTTTTTTTCTTTTGTTTTTTTTTTTTTTGTCGTACCCGTAGTCTTCTTCACGCGATCTGTTTCAAGACTACTACTGATCGTGCTACCTTCTTCCTTCGAGTTACTTCCTTCGTCAGAAAGCTTACACCATCGAATACCGTTTTGTCTTCTCTGTGTCACCTCTATCTCCCTTCTACCTCATCCATTCGCGTTCTCGTTTAATAAAATCGAGAGAGAGAAAGAGAGAGAGAGAGAGAGAGAGAGAGAGAGAGAGAGAGAGAGGAATGAGGAATGTTTGATAAAGACATAAACAGAAACTTCTCATGCAAAAAAGAAAAAGATATAATACCATCTTCAAAATATGTATTTACCTTAGGTATCGTAAAATCAAGGTCGAACTGCTGACTCATCGTAAAAATTCTCATTTTTCCTTCTCTTCTTTTTTTTCTTTTTTTTTTTTTCTTTTGCTTCTTTTCATTCCCTTCGAATCGTTGTACTTGTTTCTTTTCCTTGTATTAATGAGCACAAGGAAACGATAAACATATACGTATACATATATATATATACATACACACTTACATATCGCAGGCAAATAATGTCGAAAACTGTTATCGGTAATTCCCTCTTTAATCTAACGATGGTATTTATTTAATTGAGTGACGCAAATGCCAAAATTCCGTTTGAATTAAGAATTTTTTTCTGATTATCAAAAACAATGAAAGAAAGATTTTTTCTTTTCTTTTCTTTCTCTCTCTCTCTCTCTTATTCTTTTTTTTTCCTTGTTATTATTAATGAAATATATGGTCAAGGAATTATTTGAAAAGGTCACGTTCAGATTGAATAACTATGATAAACTTTCACAGAGTATTTCGCATTCTAGATGACGCCTGACAAATATACGTATAGAAATGACAATAAGAAAACGGGAGACGCGATTGCATATCCAAAACCGCGAATTCGTGATCTTTCGTATAAATTAAAGATTTCTCCAGGAGTTTCCTTTTGACGTTGAAATCCGTACAGTGAAAACAAGCAATACGCGTAAAAGCATGCCGCAACGTGTATAGCTTACCGTATACCTCGTTTCATTTTTTATAAAATTTATTAGCCTTATTCATGAAAAAAAAACGAAAATGATGAGATTACTCTCAAAAAATTTTAATCGCTACGTATACATTTGCTTATCGTTACCAATTTAAAAGTTGATAAGGAAAGTATAACGAAGGCCCTTTAATAATGATCTTGTGAATATTTTTTTCTCTTTGTTTATTCCTTCTTTTTTTATTTTTATTTTTATTTTTATTTTATTTTATTTCTTTTTCTTATTTTTTTATAGTACCGTATCATACAAAGTTCGTTTGAAAAGTGAAACGAATCGTAAAGTTTAAAATGAGAAAAAAAATGAGAAAAGAAAGAAAAAGCCACTTTTTATAGGTTTATTTCGTTTATATAAGAAAAAGAAATAAAGGAGAATGAAAGAAGAAAAAAAAAAGAATACAAGAGATAATGAAAAAGAATGGCCTGCAGGTGTTTGCACAAGAGAAAAATTTTTATTTCCAAAATGTTTTTTACGTAATCAAGAACTCGGTCCTTTACTGTTTAAAGTGAAAGTTTCCAACTCCCTCAATCGTCGTTTCATAAATCAATGGCATGTACATATGTATGTACTTGTGTATTAGTGAAAGTCTTTTGTGTACGGTGAAATAAAAAAAAAAAAAGAAAAGAAAAGTATTTGACCAAAACGATAAGATTTCTTTAAGAAATTAAAAAAAAAACGACCAAATTTCGCCGATATTATCATGAAAATTTAAATTTGATAAAATAAAAAAAAAATGACGTACATACATACATATTATCAACTTCAAAATAATTGTTAATTTGTTGATCAAACCTAATTTCAAATTCAATCATCTTAATTTTATTACCTTGTACTATTTATCAACGAAAATATCGTAAAATGAGAGAAAACAAAAAAAAAAAGAAAAGAAAAAGTATTTCTAATAAATTACAGAAATAATAAAATTTCGTAAATGAAAGTCGTGGAAATTTAAAATTTGATAAAAAAAGAAAACAATGTATGTATAAACAAACTTAAAAAAATTATTATGTAAACTCGATCTAGTCTCAAATTCGATCATCTCGATTTTATTTGAGTATACTTTCTATCTCGGTGAAAGTTTCGTATGGTAAAATGAAAAAAAACAATATTTGACCAAGACCTCTAATAATATAGAAAAATGATAAAATTTCACATACATATATATATATATATATATATATATATATATGTATATATATATATATGTATATCGAAAATCTAAATTTAATAGAAAAAAAAAAAAAAAAAAAAATAATAATAATAATAATAATGACGAATATATATGAGCGAGCTCGAAACAATTGTTACACAAATTCGACCTAGTTTCTAAGACTAATATATCAATATAACGGTTTATATTCATAAAGAAAAACGTGTGACGTCTGTCGAATAGTTTATCCGAGATAATCGAAGACCGAGAATACAACGTTCGTGGTACGTCGTACGACGAACGTGTGATGCGTCACTTCCGTTTGTCGGCAAAAAGAGTAACAAAGTGGGCCGCCGGCCCAGAACACTGGTCCTTTCTTCTTCTTCTTCTTCTTCTTCTTCTTCTTCTTCTTCTTCTTCTTCTTCTTCTTCTTCTTCTTCTTCTTCTTCTTCTTCTTCTTCTTCTTCTTCTTCTTCTGCTTGTTTCTTCTCTTCTTGTAATCTTTTACGCCGCTCGTCACCGCCAACGAGTTCCCTAATTGTCCACGCGTCGTCTGATTTATGACGCTATAACCACGACGACCACTTTTCCTATTTATACTTACATTATTTTAAAAGGTTCGATAAATACGTAACAATTGTTGTTGTTAATAAAACTTCCATCGTTTTTTTTCTATTATTTTATTTAAAGGATACGTCAACGTTATGCATGAAACAATAATCTTGTCTGGTTACGCGATAATGAAAAGAAAAATAAAAAAAAGAAAATAATAATAATAATAATAATAATAATAATAATTCGTAAAAAGATATTATTATTATTATTAGTATTATTATTATTATTATTATTATTATTATTATTATTATTAATATTGTTATTGCTAGTTTGTAGTGAGACTTGTTAGATCGGTAAAATTTCGAGCGACGGAAAGGAAAAAAAAAAAAAAAATAAAAAGAAAGGATCAGATTTATTAACGCGTAAATTTTGAGAGAGAGAGAGAGAGAGAGAGAGAGAGAGAAACAAATTATCGTTTTTAATTAGGATGTGCGATGATATCGAGTTATAAGAACGATCAATCGCGCCTACGTATTTTAAAGTCGTTTAAATAAGGACGAGGCGTGACGAGACGTGACGAGACGAAACGTTCATTGAGTCTAATGAAAAGCGGCACGAAAAGTATCTCGTAAAATGTACAAGGGCGTAATAAGTCTATAAAATGGGACTTTTGAAAGAAGATACGTGTGAAAGACAGAGAGAGAGAGAGAGAGAGAGAGAGGAGGTGAGGGTTGAGTGAGGCGAAAGAGAAAAAAGAAAAAGAAAAAAAAAAATAATAATAATAATAAAAGGAAAGGTGCGACGCCATTGCTGACTTATTAGAAGCAGATCGGTTGCAGGTAACGAAAACGGGAGTGGAAAGAGAGAAAAAAAAAAAGAAAAGAAAAGAGGAGGAAGAAGAAGGAGAAAAAAAAAGAACCCCCGGAGGACAAGGTTTAAGTAGGAGGAGACGGTGAGTTCGTAAGATATTTTCTAAACGATTCTTTTTCTATGGCCCTTTAGTCTTCTTTCAAGGGTGACCGCCCAGCTGGCGCCAGTAAACATGGCGCCGAGCATCTTGTCATTAAAGAATCTTCGGACTAGCGTCAAGTGCTATGCAAATTGAGTTTAAAGAATGAAGACTTCTTAACTTTGACGTCGTTAAATGAAAGACAGAAAGAGAAAGACAGAGAGAGAGAGAGAGAGAGAGAGAGAGAGAGAGAGAGAGAGAGAGAAAGAGAGAGAAAGAATAAAAATCTTTCTCTTTCTTTTTTTTTTTTCTATTTATGAAATAATAAACGTTCGTGCGTCAACATATGTAAGTGTGTAAATCAATTAAATATTCTCAAATCTATAAAGCTTATGGCTTTTATAAATAAAGAAACGATTAGGAAACGGACGAAATAATTGTATTTATTAACACGTATTTACGTTTTTCACCGTACTTTATTCGTATCGTTCGATCGTAATGTCTGAACATTAAAAAAAAAAAGAAAAAAAAAAAAAAAAAGAAAGAAAGAAAGAAAAAGAAGTAATAAAACAATGATCCATTTACATCGTGCAACTATTTCCAAGTTACAACGTTGTCAAATACAAAATTTATAAAGATAAGATAATATAATGCAGTTATAAAAAATTAAAATGAAAAGATTTCGTATGATACAGTGCAGTTCATTATTAAGATTTCGTATTTATGACTTTTTTCTTCTTTTTTCTTTCTTTATTTTTTTTTTTTTTTTTTTTGTAAGCGTAGTTCATCTCATGTATGCGAATAAATGTTTATTATAAACTTATGGAAACGAGAGTTTAAAAAAAGAAAAAAGAAAGAAAGAAATGTAATCCTGTAAATTACACTTAAATTTACACGCACGCACGAGGAACTATGTACATTTGTAAACAAAATTATTGGACAAGAATATATATATATATATATATATATATATAATATATATATATCATTTTAAAATCATAATATATCTCTTTTCTCAACAATGTATTTTCTTAGTTAGGTAAATTTTGCAATTTCGAATTTACAACGTTACTTATATGCTCTTTATCTACATCTAAGGTTTTTGTATTTTGGCTTGGGCTTTGACCTAATCTGGCACATGCTTTCTTATGCATAGACCAATGTAATCTTTGACATTCTCTATCGCAGTACTGAACAGCTTTACATTTACTGCACTTTTTACTTGCTTTCTCTTCTTCGCAAGTAAAACATACCAATGCATTATCATTGAATCCTCTTTGTCCATTAATAGCTGCCGATACAACTGATACAGCAGATGGTGGATCAGTACCAGCAAGTGTTGCTACCATTTGACGAAAAATGGTACTCTCTCTAAATGGAAATTCCCTTACGGATTCTCTCAAGAAAGCTTCTTGATACTCTGGTATTCCATCGCTTTTACTACATTTCAAAAATTTCCTTATCAATATCTCAACTACGTCTGACTTTTTTTCCTCTCCTTCTTCGTTTATTTTATCTTTATCATTTTTCTCCCCTTTCATAGCATCTTGTCGCTTTTGACATTTTATTATCTCCGCTACCACACAGCTAAGATAATGATATTTAAATGCCATAACCTCATTCGTTTCAGCTCCTCTAGTCATCTCTCTATGGCGCAAAGCTTCTAATACTTTTTGTATCTAATTTAAAAAAAAAAAAAAAAAAAAAAAAAAGAAAAGAGATCATTGTTTAAAATAAGAAAAATTATATCCTATATAAACATCCAAATGCATTTTAAATATATCTCACCTTGTATGCGTTTTCTAAAAGACCAGGAGATCTCTGCAAATTCATAGCTACGCGAACAGGATGTACATTTACTTGCATTATGAATTTATGAAAGGAATCTGCTAAATGTGGTGGAAGCATAGGTTCAGTTTGAAGACCTTGTGCCTTCACAAAATAATCTATATCCGCCTTTGGGATAAAGTTGTTGATCGTAGCAACGCAATTATGATTACCAACGAATGCTGCCATTTGAGCTGGTGTACGTCCTACGCTGTTCGTTGCTGTCAAACGTGCACCATGAGACATTAAGAGATGACACAAATCTGCATTTCCGCTAAGGGCAGCAAAGTGCAATGCCGTGTAAGCATGCTCATGTTGTCCTGCATTGACATCAGCACCCTATACAAAGATACGTTCTTCAATGATAATGCATTCAATTATGCATGAGTTATATGATAGAAAAGATGATAATTTTTAACAATCATACATTTAAGATCAATATCAATATCAAACACATCTATAATATATACGTATATATATATATATATATATATATTGTCCTAAAAATTTCAATCAAAAATCGAATGAATCTTGATAATCAAAAGTTCAGGAATGAACAGGTATTATCTTTTATTTATCGGCGGATGAAGTTTATTTTCGTAACAAAAAAAAGAAAAAGAAGAAAAAAAACTGAAGAGGTTACTACGATATATAAAAACTTAAATTACATTCGATATAATATATATATATAAAAATAAATTGTAACTAACATTATTGGTTATGTTTAAATAAATTAATCCTAAAAATAAATAAGGCGGGATAGATTCTAACCTACCTGGTCGAGGAGCATCTGTACAATTTCCTTATTTCCTTTGTAACAAGCATGCTGAAGTGGGCTCATACCATTTTCATCAACAAAATCGACCTTTATTTTATTCGTTGACAAAAGGGTTTTAATATCCGACACTTCATTCTTATTGATTTTATCAAAAATTTCCTTCTGCAAATCAGTTAGACCTTCCTTGGAGGGCGCCATCTTGATTCTAATCGATTGTCACAATTCGAGCGATCGAAGTCGTCGAGAGAATCGAGAATCTTTTCAATAGAATACAAATGATACGTCGTTCGGGCGCTTCGTTTTGAATTTGAAATTTGTGTAAGAAAAAAAAAAAGAGAAAAGGAAAAAAAAAAAAGAAAAAAGAAAATAATACGGGGAAAAAAATTGAAATTGAAATTTTTCTCTCTCGAATAAGAAAAGAAGGTAAAAAGAAATGTGACATCGTATAAAAGTTCAAAAAATTATATATCTATATATAATAAAAGTATTGATTAATGAATTATTAAAAAATATTCTGAGCTAGGAAAATTAGGAGAAATATTTATTTCATGAAATTATCCATAACAATGTTTTTTTCTTTATCAAATAAACAAATTTTATTTAATAAAATGAGCTTTTACATTTGTTTTATCATACGTTGACTTTCATAAATGAAGATTCAAGTACGAACCGGTTACATGGCTGTGCGACAGTCTTATTTTTTTTCTTTTATCTTCTTCTCTTTTTCATATATATATATATATATACATATGTATATATATATATATATATATATATATATATATATATGGATTAACGAAAAAGAAAATTGTTCCGTAAGTAAGAAATGACAATGCTGATGACAAAAATGCCGGCACTTAATGCCTGCCCAATATGGCTCTTGGAGAGGCATATGTAATTACCGGAGAAAAAATGATAAACGTTTTAAGTGTAATATGATAATAAGAGAGCGATACGCATTTCGATGAGTATTTTTATATTCTATTAACGATAAGACATTCCTCAATGGTTGAAGATTCGTCTAATATTATCATTTAATTTCAACAAGGCCCGAGCTGCTACCGATGGCTGTGGCTGCAACTCAGATGCGATGTACAAAATATATATATATACATATACATACATATATATATATATGTGTGTATATTTATATATGTATATATATACATATACGTATATGTATATTATATAGTACTATGTATATTTATATATATGTATGTATATATATATTATATTCTTTCACCTAACAACAACTATAAACTATATCATACATAAATATATATATCCACATAAACTATTTCCTATGGATCTTACAACGGTAAGTCCAAAAACACTTAGTATCTATTTGAATAATATGTATACCCGTCAGTCCTCTCTATTTAATTTTCTTCATAACTTTTATATCCTCATAATCTTTCTCCATGTACATATTTTATTATTACAAATGAAAGATCTCCTCCCCCGATGAATATACATAAAATTATCATACACATATATATATATGTGTGTGTGTCTGTGTGTTTATAAAAGAATAGAAAGAATAAAAAAATTCCAAATAAAATAAAAATATAATTTTTTTTCGAAGTAAAAAATATAACATTACGGATTAATATATTTTAGATCATATAGAGGATTAGATATGAAAGATTCGACTTTTAATATCATTTTATTCGGAAAAACTAACACGTTAGCGACGACATTAGTATTAACGATTATGAACGAGGACTGAGCGGAAAGTTTAATGAACCGTACCCGTGCGAATTCCCACCGACATTATTCGTAGTTGCGCGTCGGTGATATTTTATTTCTAAGATATATATAATGTATATATATATATAATCGAGAGAAATAGATAGATAGATAGATAGAGAGAGAGAGAGAGAGAGAGAGAGAGAGAGAGAGAGAGAGAGAGAGAGAGAGAGAGCGTGAAAGAAGGTACCATTTTTACGCGTATAGTCTACACAGCATATACGTCCAGATCTAATACGATCTATAGACGACTTTTGAACGTAAACATAAGAGAAAAAACAAAAATAAAAAACAAATATTAACATCATTAGATGATATCGTTATTATCTACTAATACAATTATTATAGCTGAGTATGAACAATTTCAATTCAGGATCAAAGTAAAAATATTAACAATGCGATTAGGAACTTTTTCGTAGTCATAAATCGCGAATTATTCTCAAATCTTTCTTACACGTATTTATTTATATACGTAATACGTATGTGTCCTATGTATGTATTTATATATATATATATATATATATATATATATATATATGTATCTATATATGTTGTATATGAATAATAGAAGAATTTCAAAGCGCGAGCACAAACGTCAACGTCGTACAATAAAATTTGTAATTTTGTCGAACGAGAATTTAACATTTTTTCTTTTTCTTTTTTTTTCTTTTCTTTTCTTTTCTTTTTTCTTTTGTTAACTCTTTCTTTTCTCTTTTAATCTACTAACGTGTTTGCAAGGGACATTGCAACGATGCGCAGCATCGTAATAATATTTACAATCGACGCTTGTAATTTGAGATCGTTCATATATATAGCTTATTTTTTGTATCTGTATATATATATATATATATATATATATATATATACATATATATATTTATGTATATATATATATGTGTGTATATCTATATTTATTTGAATTCATTTTAAATCTCACGTAAGAAGATCGCGTCGTAAAGTTTAAGTGAGTGCGTTCGATATCGCTCGTCCATTTTTGTTATTTGATAAAGAAGAAAATAAAGAACGATTGATCTATTAATTTTTTCCTCTTCTTCTTCTTCTTCTTCTTCTTTTTCTTAGTTTTCTCTTTTTTTCTTTTTCTCTCTTTTTTTTTCTTTTTTTTTTTTTTTTTTAAGTCATAATAGGTCCATCGAATTTTTAAATCATTTTCCGACATAATCGTCTTAGCAAAGATATACTCGAAAACGAGCACCATGCAAAACAACGATCGCACTGTCCTAGACCGGTTCTGGTGGTGGATCGACATCGATACCTTCTCTCGATTGAATCATCACTTCGGTTTGCTCTTTCGTCAGTTCTTCGTTGTCTTTGCTAACATTGGCATAATCTTGATCGCCAACGAAACTTCGACGTACGGCACCATTTGCCACCGACGATAGATCAGCGTTCCTCTGTTGCGTGTCCCTCCATGGCGTCGTTAAAATTTTTATTCTCTAAAATTGATCAGAAGCTTTTTATAAATATTATCTGTATTATACATATATGATATAACATCTTTATTTATTTATTTATCTTTTTTTTTGTTCAATTTAATACCTACACAAAATGTAGATAATTAATTGAACCTGTGACATTGAGGATTATTCAATATTTGAAGTTTTATAACGAATGAAGTTTTATATATATATATATATATATATATATATATATATATATGTATAATCGTATTAGATTAAATTTAATTTATGATCATCATTAGGAACTGAAGAAATTTTTATTTAATAATAATTTACCTGTACGAATGTGCCTGGAGTAACGATGATCTTGTAAATAGCGACACCAGGTATCATGATAATCGAAGAACTAGCAATTAACCAACCCATTACATTTGCCCATAATGGATATACATAATCCTCGTAGGTTAATGGTTCATAGCCCATTAAACCATAGACAATGATGAACTGTTAAAAAATTATAATATCGATGATAATGAATAGAAATTTTTTTCTTTTAAAAATGAATTAGCTATAACGATAGATCTTTGATGGTAATCACTTACCATGATAAAAATCGGTGCTACGAATTTCCAACATACTCGCCAATATAAACCAGGCGAAAATCCTATCATATCTTTAATATCAGCACAAAAACGATCTGCTCCGTAGATCCAACTGATAGCAATCGCTTCCGCTAATACCGCGAACAACATCGAATAACCTGCTGCGTATCGATCGAGTAAATGGAAAAAATAGAAGCCACCCTAAGGAAAATGATTTTTAAAATGATTATTTCTTTTTTCCTTTTTTCTCTTATTTTTTTTTTTTTTTTTTTTTTTTTTGTTAACAAATATATCGCACCAACGATTTGTATTGATCTTTAATTATTATTTATACCTGCGAACAAGAGGCAAGTCCAACAAGGAAATAGAGAGTGAATAGACAGGCAACGAAGATCTCACGATGATTGCCTATAATAGGGAACTCATCGCTCAGTGCAGTTATTATTGCTTCGGATCCACCAAACTACAATATAAAAGATTTAGATTCGAGCATGGAATAAAATGAAAAAAGAAGAAAACATTACGATCAATCAAATGATTAATCTAAATTACATACCGAACTGTCAAGACCTAGAGTGAGTAACATCATGAAAAATATCAATGCCCAAAACATTGAACCTGGCATCGTTGCAATAGCTGCTGGATAAACGATAAATACCAATCCAGGTCCCTCAGTAGCTACATCTTGAATAGATTTACCACTGGCACGTGCCATGTATCCTAATACCGAAAAAATCACGAATCCTGCTATGAACGAGGTTGCACTATTGATAACGCTCGTTAATAAGGCGTCCCTAGAAAAAAAATTTAATGTCTGTTTAATGTCATTCTGAATAATATTAATTATTTCACTTGTTTATTCGTCATATTTTTTACTCTTCTTTTAATTTCTTTTTTTTTTTTCTTTCTTTTTTTATATATACACATATGCAGGTTACGTATAATATTTTTT
>NC_140810.1:19042500-19050000 GCF_050613455.1 Vespa mandarinia
TCATTTCACAAGGACGAAAAATGAGAAAACGAAAGGGGCATCGCCTTTATCCTCTTGGATTCTCCTTTCGAATATCTTTCTCGTAACCATGGGAACGTAATCGCATTATGGAAGAATATTGTCTTCCGGCTAGCTTAATTAATCTCTTTTTTTTTCTTCTTTTTTTTTTCTTCTTTTCTCCTTTTCTTTTTATTGTCTCAGAATGAATCTTTTTCTTCTATCCGTTCACCGATGGTACTAATGATCGCACTTTAATAACTCATTGGCTTTCGTCTTTTTTATGATTACCCGATTCATTAACGTTCGTTATAGTTTTTATAATTGTTCATTTTTCTTTCATATAAAAAAAGATAACTCTTATCTAATATTCAAAAACTTGCATACGTAATTATTAATTTATAAAATAGATAAATATTATGTATAAAATAAATTGATATATATATATATATACATATATACATGTATAAAAAAAAATGTTAAAACTCAAAAATAAAAAATAAAAATCTATTTGATTTATCTTTATCATATATCTTTTAGCATATAATGTATGTGTGAATATGCAGTTTACTCTCTCTCTCTCTCTCTCTCTCTCTCTCTCTCTCTCTCTTTCCCTCTCTTTCTCTGCCGAATTTATTTTAAACGAAATCTCCTTTCTCTAATATCTTGGTTGTTCTTACATGAGAAATGACATGAACAAACATCCGGCACGATATGAAACTTCCGGTCAATTTTCTGCCTTTGACGAAATTCACATAGCGAGTTCGTAGGTTAAAAGAGTGTTTTTAACTTTAAGTATTAAGAACGAGCGCCATTTAAATGGTTCGACCATTCAGACTAAACTTTTATTTTGTACTTATATTCTCTCAACTCTCTTGCGTCTCTTATATCCGTATTACAAGCACGATAAATTAAGATTATATCGCGTGCACTGATTTCGAATTAAGATCTTTCATAATGATTTAGTTTGACCTCTTTTTCTTCTTTTTTTTCTTTTCCTTTTTGTTCTTCTTCTTCTTCTTCTTCTTCTCCTTCTTCTTCATCTTCTATCGATCAAATTAACGATTTTCAACATCGACTTTTTTTTACAAATCATCGTATATATGCAATCATTTTTCGCTTCGTTGAATAAAAGAATAATATATATATATATATACATATAAAAAAAAAAAAAAAAGCAGGGAAAAAAAGAAAAACTAAGTCGTAACGATAGAATCAAGATCTGACAGATTATTACACAATCTCTTATAAATCAATACCGTATAACTAAGTGCTCGCTTTCCGATCCGAATGAATAAAAATAATTTCTTGTTATTTTTTTTCCTGGTAAACAGATTTGTATTATATACACGTAAGCACTTGTATACGAAGATACGAATGACGCTCGTCAAACGATATATATGTATATTATGTCGAAAGAAACACGAGAGAGAGAGAGAGAGAGAGAGAAATATATATATACATAGATAATTCAAGAGAAATATTGAGGATAAAAACGCAAAATTCTTATGAAAAAAATTTCTGCGATTTTAAATACGCTCGAATGAATTTATGATTTCCTTGTATATCCGAATCCAATATGGCGACGTAAACGTAACACAACGACGAACAAACGAACGAACGAACGAACAAATGCAAAAGAGAGAGAGAGAGAGAGAGAGAGAACATAGCAACTACAGCACGTTGCTCGTCCATGATCAAAGGCTCTCGCTCGAATGGGAAATTATAATTAATTAAGCTAATTGGAAATTAGCGACCGATCTTGCCCATCCTAATGGCGCGGAGCTTGCAACGCCCTACTCTCCTCTTAATTGCGTTACCAGTCGCTTTTGAGGAGCCTCTGTATCGCTGACAGCCATCCCTAATCGTATTCCTACAGGCATCTCGATAGAGCCGAGACTAATGGTTTCGTCGTCGACTTGCCTTCGGCCTTGCAAGGGACTCTCTCTCTCTTTCTCTCTCTCTCTCGCTCTCTCTCTCTCTCTCTCTCGTTCTCTCTTTAGCTCCCTTGCTCTCTCTCTCACTCACAATTTCTCTCTCTTTCTCTTTCTCTCTCTCTCTCGCTTTCTCTCTTGGTTCCTACATCAATCTTTTCAAGATCGAACTAGTTATCTTCTAGAAGAAAGACATTCGATGGGATTAACCTCCGATTGTGAATATAGATCATTCTCGTTGATTTAATAAAAAATTTTCTCTTTCTCTCTATCTATCTTTTCTTTTTCCTCTTTTCTTTTTCTTTTTCCTTTTTTTTTCTTTTTTCGTAGCAACCTGGACACCTTAAAATTCATCGTCGCGCATTGTTGAAGAAATAAATGAAAAAAAAAAAAAAAAAGAAAAAAAAGAAAAAGAAAAAAAATAAAGAGAGATGTATGAGGAACTTTTTTCTTTTTTCTTCTGTTTTTTTTTTCTTTTTGTTTTTATTTCAAAAATCAAGTCGACATTGTTTCATTATTTCTATGTAAGTAAAATATCTATCATTACTGTTCCTAGGCATTGCTATTGATACATGCGTATTGATGATTAATAAAAAAGAGTCATTAAAAGTATCAATCTGTGATATATTTGTATTAAACTGAACGGTTTTTATTATCTGTATTGCAAGTAAAGAAGAAGAAAAGACGTAGAAAATGTTGAAGACTCTTTCCTTTGGAAAAAAATAATGTGTGTGCCGTTTAATATTCCACGATTTTTCTTTTTCTTTTTTTTTTTTTCTTTCTTTTTTCTTATTTTTATGATCTTCTCAAAGTTAAAAAATCATTGATCTGTCGCACGTATTAAAACATAGGAAAATATAGCAGTGATAATAAATGTATATATATATATGTATAATTCTTTACGTAGGTGTTCTCACGAAATAATGAATAAACAATGATCAAAATAAATCTGCCTCCCTTTATTATGAAACCTGTTATGGAAATTTGATGATACAAACACATTTATATTTAAATAATATAGCCGACGTCATTAATGATTATTTATCGAGAATGTCGACATCATTTATTAATCATACATTCCCATTATCTTCTTTCACAATGAAAAAGATTTGAAATTCTCTATGTTAGTTTACGACATTAGCATTTAATTTCAGTATTTAATTACAAATAGCATAGCAAATTTTTTGAAATAATATCGTACTTCTTTTCAACATATTCCTTTTAATATATAAGATAGTAATAATAATAAAAATATAACGTTTTGGAATGTTAAAAATTTTTACGAATATTATCTATAAGATAATAATCGTAATAAAAATATAATGCATTTATGCGGAAATGATGTTACGCGAAATGAAGAAAGTTGAAAGGAAATTAAATTAAAATTTTCATAATATAAATGACGATTAAAATCTGAAGAGAGTGAGAGAGAGAGAGAGAGAGAGAGAAAGAGAGATTACTCTTTCGGCGTTTAATCACGAAGAAATTTGATCCCTAAGGAAGAGACTGGATAGAATTGAGAAAGCTTCTCCGTGGAAGAGAGAAAGAGAGAGAGAGAGAGAGAGAGAGAGAGAGGAAGGGATCTAAATCCGAAGGTCATTTTCCACGAAGTAAATGGCAATTAGTCTACAGGTTAACGCGGTATTACTTAGCTACTGGAGTGCATTAACAAATGCACGGTCATCTCTCTCGTCAACTATTAAATAAGTTGGTTGACGGTTTTAATGTAACGGGTGTCAAGTAAATGGATCCTCACTTATAGAGAAATGATAAAAGATAGTCGACAATTTTAGAAATGAAACGAATATTACTTTACATCGCACGAACGTAATCCACGATTTCTACATATTTTAATACATTTAAATGATAAGAAAAAGAGAAGAAAAAAAAGAAAAAGAGAAGAAAAGAAAAAGAATCATCGATGAAACAATACTTCGCGAAACTTACCACCGCCGTTTTTGTAACAGAGATAAGGAAATCTCCAAACGTTCGCAAGATCGACCGCAAAGCCGATGACCGATAAAAGAAAGTCGACTTTTCCAGACCAGGTTTCTCTACGTTCGACGTTTTCGTCGAGCTTCGAGCTCTTTACCACCCTCGACGACATGGTGCTGAGGATTCACCTAAAATCAGAAATAATCAATTACGTTAAAAAAAAAAAGAAAAAACACATACATATATATATATATATATATATATATATATATATATATATATTATATTTCGTTTATATAGGCAATAAATATTATACCTTCTCATAAATCTCATAAATCCTATCAACAAATATTTCTCAAAGACTATTATATCTCAACCCTCATATCTTATTCATCTTCAAAATGAACAACAACCAACGAGAAAGCCAATGGAAAAGTCTTACAATTGAGAAGGAACGAATAGTAAATAGGAACAACGTATTTTTACTAAATCCATTTCGATTTGGGATTTGAAAGAAAAACGATAAGATAAGGCAAATTTAATGGAACAGAGATGAAAAAAGAAAAGAAAGAAAAAAAGAAAAGATTGAAAAGAAAGGAAGAGGATGTTAAATGCATACATGCATACATGCATACATGCATACATACATACATACATACATATATAGGATGTATTATGTATACGCGAATAAAATAAAAAAATCTCCTGTGTAATAATAATCGTCGAAAAGAGGATGAGGAAGAGAAGGAAGAGGAGGAATGGGGTGTTGCGATGAGTCGCGTGCGAGGCTAGGGTGTAATTTGGCGACGACAAGTTATCGATAGCCCTTGAAACGACAACGCTCGAGTCCCGAACGAGCTCATTGTGTGTGCTCCCTGTGCGATGACGGGTGTACCGGTCAAACGGGGACGATATTTCAAAGGCGATCGCCGCTGCGACCTCAAGCTATCTCTCTCTCTCTCACACTCACTCTCATATACAACATACACAAATTCTCTCTTTCTCTCTCTCTCTCTCTCTCTCTCACTCTCTCGCTCTCTCTTGCTCTCGCGATCCTCGACGACTCTCAACGAGGGGTTTTCTGTCATATCCACTGATCCGCGCTTATCCACAGGCGTCTGTCCACCGAATCGTACCGATTAATTGATATTCGTAAAGTTCTATCCATCGCTTATACCGATCAGAGCACGTCTGTCGTCGGTAAAAGAGGGTACGAAATGTCGCGAGAACGTAAAAAATATAATCACATCGATCACGATTTTTTATTAATCACAATAATCTCTATCGTCCTTCCTCTCTCCACATTCATCCCTCTATTCACCTCGTCGCCAATCCGATCTAAAGATCGAATCGAATTCAGTGACGCGCTTTAGACAAGTAGTTTATTGTATTTTCGTAAATCGATAAGATTTTATTAAAAAAACAAAAAATAAATAGGATATGTTACTTTAGTTTACCAGGATGATCTGGATCAATCAATTTTTCTTTTTCTTTTGTCCTTTTACCTTTCCTTTTCTCGTTTATATATATATATATATATAACAATCACAGGAACTCTTACATTTACTTTTAATGTTTTTGAAGATTAACAAAAAGGAAATATATATTATGAAAATATGGATATTCTTTTTCTTTTTTCTTTTTTCTTTTTTCTTTTTTTCATTACAATCGTCACAGAAAATGTTTGAACATATTGGACATATATATTCAATTTGTATTAATAAAAAAAAAAAAAAAAAAAAAAAAAGAAAAAAAAGAAGAAAAAAGAAAACAAAGAGAAAAGAAAAAGAATTATCACTATTATCATTATTATTTATTTATTTATTTATTTATTTATTTATTTATTTATTTATTTATTTATTTATTTATTTATTTATTTATTTTGAAAGAAATTCTCTTATAATGGATGGTATCTGTCGGACGATACAAAACGTACCTTAACGAGAGCTTCGAGAAAAGGGGAAGAATATCTGTTGCTTCTCTCGATGCGCGAACGTTCCGTACCTTCTCTCACGTCTCGGCTACGATCACGAGAATTTAAACGTTTAGCAAGAAGACAACGCGCAACGCGCGGACAGAAAGAGAAACGCTGTGTCGGCTGAGTTTCAACAGAGGATTCAAGTTCGAGGAAACTTATTCACGTTAGATGGCCTGCCACCACGTTAGAGAGAGAGAGAGAGAGAGAGAGAGAGAGAGAGAGAGAGAGAGAGAGGGAGGGAAGGAAGAAAAGAAGGAGAATGATTTCAAGGTGATGATGGATACGCCATTGCTATATCAATTACTACTCGTGTCCATTATGGAAAAATGTTGCGGTTAAGATTTTCACTTATAATAGATCGTCATTTGAAATTTCGCGAATGATTTTGTACAGGAAAAAGAACAAGAATGATAATAATATTTCGACGTAACAGATGTTCTCTCTTTTTTTCTTTCTTTTTTTTTTTTTCCATTTGGTTTCTTCCTTGGCTTTGTGTATCTATCTAAGTTAAAAAAAAAAAAAAAAAAAAAAAAAAAAAAAAAAAAAAGAAAAAAGGAAGGATGGGAAGAAACAATTTTTTTTTTCTTTTTTCTTTTTTCTTCGAATGACGGTCGCTCTCACAACGATATGTATCTTATATCTTAATAACTTTTGGATACAATATATATATATATATATATATATACATATATATTTCTATTCCCCCATGTCACTCGAATTTACTCCTACGCTAACGTCCACCATATGTCCTAGATACGTCCAACGCGTTATTTCAAATTCGTTCGAGTTACTCTCTCTCTCTCTCTCTCTCTCTCTCTCTCTCTCTCTCTCTCTCTCTCTCTCTTCTCGAGCATAAAGCATCGACATAAATACTCAAAATCCCGTTGAATATCTCGTGTTATAGACAGATCACTTGGAATCGATTTCGCTTTTGTCATCGAGCATCCTATCGTGCTCATCTACGATCACTCTTGTAAACTTTTTCTCTATCGTGATTTCTCATTGATAATTAAAGTCACCGGGAAAAAAAAAAAAGAAATACTGAAATAATTCATTTTTCCTTTCTTATTCTTTTTTTTTTATCCTTTTCTCTCTCTCTCTCTCTCTCTTTTTCTTTCCTTTTTATCAAATATATTTTATCGTTTAATTATCGAGAAATTATTAAACGAGAATGAATAAGAGATAAATTCTATATGGAAACGTTCTTCGCGGAAAAATATTTTTCTCGAGATAAGAAATTTACAACATAACGTTCGAAATAATTTATTATATTCCCTTATTGTTCGAAAGTTTTATGGTGACAAAAAAAAAAAAAAAAAAAAAAAAAAAAAAAAAAAAAACAAATAAACAAATAAAAGAAGAAGAAAAATTACAAACCATTACGAGCAAGACTGTCTCGTAAATAATGTTTTCCGAATATTAAAAATCCATTTATCGATAAGATATATGGACGTTGAGAGAAATGAAAAAGACAAAAAGAAAAAGAAAAAAAAAAAAAAAGAAAAAGAAAAATAAGAAGAAAGAAAAAATTTAGAAAAAATTAATTAACGATACTCAAAGACACTTACCTTGATTAAAACTATTTCTCTGTCTTTTTTTTTCTCACTCTCTCTCTCTCTCTCGCTCTCTCTCTCTCTCTCTCTCTCTTTCTCTCTC
>NC_140810.1:19052500-19057500 GCF_050613455.1 Vespa mandarinia
TCTTTGAAGTCACACATATGCCGTTCGTTCTATTGTCATTCGAAAAATAAGTCTTGTATGAAACATGGCTAGATATTTTTTGTTATTAAGTACGCAACGTACGCGGTTGGAATTTATCGATCGTGTACACTCACTTACTATCCTTCTAACTCTAGATCAAAGCGTAACGATTATTTTGCAAAGTGAAAGAATGTTAACAATAAAAGACAAAATTTTAATCTATCATTAATAGTAGTCGCGTTCTAGATAAGAAGCCTCCTACTTTGCATTAGGTTAATGGTAGTAAATTGAATAGAAAATTTCAAGCTAAATTATTCGGGCAACGTAGATAAGGAGGAGTTGGTGGAGAGTGGGGAGGGTGGGGGGGGAAGGATGGAAACGGTCGAAGAAAAAAATTCAACGATATTTTATCAAATACACATGATTATAAAGTAACTTTGAATTCGATTATACAAAATATTTTCTTAACAAAATCTTATCTATCTTTGAAAAATTTTAATCGGATCTTACATCGAGATGTTAATAAAGTTATATATAAAATATTGAAAAGTTCGAAATTTAAATCGTAGGATTTTAGATTTGATAGCTTTGAAAAAGGCCATTTACACATAGTACGTGATACACACATATGAATGACTATTTCATTATAATGAAATTCCATAAACAAATGTTCTACCTTGCATTGTTAAAGGTGTATATTAGTCTAATTTTTTTTCTTATATTCGATGTAATTAATTATAATATCGTATAAAAATTTTGACGAAAGATCATTAAAACAATTCATTCAATTCCTTAACGCACATCGAACAAATCGTGATGTATCCTTAATGATATAATAATGATATCCTTAAAGATATGATATAATAATATAATGATATAATATCACGAAAAACATCCATCTATGTTGCTTTGGTATCTTTTCCTTTCTACGAATAATCATGATTGCAAAAGAGGATTAAATATTAATTCATTAATTCCTATAAGACCGTCAATCTCAGATCTGCAAAGAAAAATATGATTATTCTTAGTGAAGGTATATTTAGATAGAGTAGCAAAAAGTGTTCGTTAAACAATTAATGCAATAATTATTAGTTATCTAAAATAGATCATTTAATCTCGATCGTTATCAATTATTGCGTTTGGATCCGTTTCGAGCGAATTTGTCTGAAGAAAATGAACACCATATTGTTCGAAAACATTGTATGTTGCCAAAGTAGATTTCGTTTTCTCTAAAGGTTCCTCATAAAACTGCAAACATTTTCAGATTAAATTTAATCGGATAATTCAGTACAGATTAATCCAAAGTAATTAGAGAACCAGTGAACACTTGCGAAGTGCAGCAATCTCAAATCTTAAAAACCAATCCAAAATATCTAAATATTTGTTAACTTCAATGAAAATTTATATTTATATATATATATATATATATATATATATATTAACTTTAATATTTTTATATATAATTTTCAAAAGTTATAATTACGAAAAATAAAATGGTGAATCCAATGTAATGAATATATATTTATTTATTTTAAAAATATCTAATTTAACTAAAACCTAGACATATATATATATCATAAAGATATACAAATCATAAGTCAAAATTACAAAAAGAAACGAAATAATTTTATTATAGAAGGACATATATATTTAAAAAGGGCAGGATTAAGGTGAGATTTTATTTTAGTTAGGAGTTTTTAAGGTCGGTCCTTAAAAAAAATCCAAAGTTTAAATCACAAAAATAATATATTTGGAATAATAATAGGAGTATAAGATTTTACAATTAAAAATTTTAATAAAAAATAAGATTTTTTAATAAAAAAACAAACAGAGAAAATTGACAAAAATTAAAACATATTCGTATAATTAAAATCGCAAATAATCATATAATTAAAAAAGAAAGTAACACAATTATAAAAATTTACATCTACAATTTTACTATAGTCAAATGTATAAACTAAAAAGAAATCAAATATTTCCTTCGTTCATTCATCAGAATCGGAATCATTAGAATCATCGTCAGACAGTATTTCATTATTATCTGTTACTGGCAAAATTAACATATTTATTGTTTCTGCCATTAAATCCTTTAATTTTGTTTGTGGTATTTTTCGTAAAGATGAAATATATGGGTCAGATACAGCCAGCAATTCTAAAAATATCTCCTCCATGTTTTTAACTCGAAATATATTTTGATAAGATCTTTCGATATTTAAATTTTTGTGGACATCATTACAAAGTTGGCCGATTGGTAATAAACCGAATTGGATAATTTCTGGTCCATGAATTAAAATTTTATGAACCGTAGTGGACATATTGTACCACGGATATAATTTGACGAATCTTTTTGCCGTTTTTACGCCATACTCATGAAACTTCTTAAGATTAATTTTATAATTACTACATATTGTTAATATTACAGTATAGAATCTTTTGATTATGATTCTATCAACTCCTGTAATTAAAGCGGAAGTAGTTGAATTTTCCAAAAACTGTCGTGCTGTATTCTCATCGTAATTTTTTAATTCAAGTTTTTCTATATCAATTGTAAATTTATATTGTAAATTAAGTCCTCTTTGGACATTTCTCTTCCGATTTTCTAACATCAGTTTCTCTGTTTCTGTCATGTTTGTCTTTTTAATATCGAGCTTGTATGACAAGTCCAAGCAGCATTCAAAGAAACGGACCCAAATGTGCGACATTGATAATCCAAAACAATTATTTTTATTAACTTTTCTTTTTACTATTGCTTCAATATCGTTGAATTCGTCTCCAGAGGCATTGCATAGAAAACAATTTTGATTTAATAAGGTTAACTTAATTTTGTTACATACTTGGGTATTTGTTATAACAAATTTAAGATCATAAGATACGCTTATCATTTTTCCATCAAAAACTGTTATAAAAGGAATGAGTTGTTTTTCTTGATTTTTTATATGACTAATTTCTGTTACATAGTCATGCGTATTTTTCGGGTAAAATTGTATTTTTATAGGTCTGCAAAATCTCGATGAAAAGGGACTTTGATTCTCCCAAATGATATATTTTTCTGTCGATATTTGGTTATTTGAAATAATTTTCAATGGTACGACAGATATAGAAAAAAAACTTGAATTTAATTCGCTTCCATCGGTAATATTAAAATTCTGTTTGTTTAAATTTTCCCCTGATAATTCTGATGACCCCCATTTACAATACAATGTCATATTATTTATGTGTTCTAAAGGCGAGCTTTTAATAAAATCTCTTCGGGAGAATAATAATTGTTCAACAGTATGATCTAATAATCCTTGCAGTGTAACTTCGGCACTGCAATCCTTTATTTTGATATGAGTTTTCGCTGGATAACATTTTTCTTTAGCTTCCAGTAAACTCTTGTATGATGGATATATATGACAATTATTTTCTATATTAATAGATCGTAATACTTCATACTGATTCTTCGATAATTGAATTTCAAGTAATAAGGACAGAGCATAATCGTCTGTGATTGATGTATCGTTACAACTTTTGTAATTTTCAGCTTTCCTTGTTGCATCTCTCATAAATTTTGTTGAAATCTCTTTGTTTAAATTATGTGAACTCGATTGAGAAACTCTTGGTAATTCTGTTGTATATGAACATGAAGGAATTTCTCCAATTTTCCTTCGCTTCGAATTGTTACTGTCATGTACAATCTCCGAGAGAGTATTACAGTTTTCTGTTGGCGAAATTTTTATATTATTTAAAACTACCATAGGATTATAAAACGTAACTGTAACATTCAACCATTTGTCATATTTTTTTAAGATCTGGGATTTTTTAACTGTTCGACACTTTCTCCTGTACGAATAAAATAAATTCTGAAAGATTTTCTTCATTTTATCCGTTAATTTATAAGGACATTTCAATTTTGTAGAAATCAAATGTTCAATTTTTTCATATGCTTTACTAATCGGACAATATAAATCGTCTTTTAAATAAATAAAAATTTCCTTTCTCGATAATACCAATTTTCCAGAATCTGAAATAAAAATACAAATGTATTGTTAAATTATTTAACACGTGTAACAATAATGGTGTTATTGTTTAATATTTAAAAAAAAAAAGAAAGAAAAGGAATTAAAACTTTTTCTATCAAGAATGTTTGATTTGTGATATATATATATATCGATTTAGTAACAGCACATTCGCACAAACAAATAATATTTAATGAAATATATGAAAATATGTAAAAATACATTTTTTTTTTAATAAATAAAAAGATAAATCGGCGTTTAAAGGTGCGTCCGATAATTAGTGATCGAAAAAAAATTTTTATTAACATAAACTTGAATAAATAATAAGTAAGAAAAGGATACACAATTAAATTAGCACTATCGGACGGATAGAAAATTTTGCAAGGTAAAAATCCAAAAAAATTTGTACATCGAATTAAAATAAATTATCTGTCACGTATGTATTAAATTTAAATTAATCGAATGTCCTAATCAATTTTTCAATCAAACTCGGCATAACACTTTACTTTTTCCCTTTTTTTTTTTTTTTTTTAACTTTTCTAAATTTCCACACATGATTCTTTATTCTCGAATTATCACAAAAGAATGTTATTAAATTTTTATGTAATAACGTATAATTGTGATACTTTTCTTTCTTTCTTTTTTTCTTTTAAATGCATTAATTTTACTTACTTTCCGAAATATTCTCAGAAACACTCTCGGAAACACTTTCAGAAACACTCTCGGAAACACTCTTGGAAACACTCTCAGAAACACTCTCGGAAACACTCTCGGAAACACTTGCCATTTTGATAAATTAAAAAAAATACGATGTACTTAATTTGATAAATTAAAAAAATACGATGAATTAATGATAAGTGTATTAATGAATGGATGGAAGTTTACTAGGATAACTAGTTCAAAATATGAAAAAATGAAAAATAAGTTAAACTCTATATAACTTATGAAGAGCACTATATAAGTCAGGAGAAAAAAAAAAGTAGAAACAGAAAAAGTAGAAAC
>NC_140810.1:19062500-19065000 GCF_050613455.1 Vespa mandarinia
CTTCTTATCACGCGACAAAATCAAATAATACGTTAATTCAAACTAATGAAACATAAAATAGCGAACATTTATATAAAAGCATAGAATTGAACGAAGAAAATAATACTATATACTGAATGATCAATTAATGAATGCAATAACTGTATACATAAAAAAAAGTGAACCTTATTAACTTTTCTTTTGATAATTTTTATCGTATCAGCGAATATATAAATACGAGCAATGCATGCGTGATAAAAAAAAAAGAAAAAAAAAGAGAAAAAGGAAAAATAAGAAATTTTAATCGACCACTGTGAAAAATATGTAGAGCGGTCGGCGGAAGGGCGAGGAGGGGGAGGGAAAGGGAATTCTTTATCTATTTTATTTTTTGTATGACGTATAACATAAATGTTTTTACATAATATACTTGCTAAGATGCATATTAAGATCAATTGTGACTTTAGAGTAAAAGGAAAAACCTGATTCCTCGAACGTACATAAAAATGTTAGCCCTAAAAAGGACCGTTGAATTTTATAATGATAATAATAACGTTTTTCCTCAAGAATACACAACGTGGATATCCTTTGGCATGAAGGTTTACGCGTTTAGCATGAATCGCATATATAGATTCGTATCTCGTGAGAGAACCAACGAGATATATGCTTCGCTAGAGCTTCTTGAAGTCAAGAACGGGTCAAATATGCATAGTTTTGTTCTATAATTTGTTGCCATTTTAAAGGTAGCTTCATCATAATGGCCTCTCTCTCTCTCTCTCATAGTCTTCGTCCTTATTGGCGAAAAACTCTAGTAATCGATTTTCTCGATTTCTAGAGTTTCTTCTCTTGATGCCAATTTCTTATTACTCAGGAAGTTTTGCAATGCGAGAAAAAGATGGTAAATCGTTTGTTGCCAAATTCGGATTATATGGTGGATGCATTAAAACTTCCCAACCAAGCTCCCGGAGTTTCTGGCGAGTCACTTACAGACATATATGGCCTGGCCTTGTCCTTATGGAAAACAACACAACTCTTCTGTTGGTCAATTCTAGCAGTTTCTGGTCAATCACTAGCTTCAAATGGTCCAGTTTTGTTGACAGTAGAGATCCGAATGTAGTGTTTGGCCATATGGAAGAAACTCATAATAAGTGATTCCTTTACAAGTCCCACAAGTCAAATTTGAGCTGCTTCACCGAACTTTGACCGCGATCGTTTTCGCTGAATATTGTCATATGTGACTCATTTCTTCAGCCGCCTGGCTTGCATTTTCGTCTTTATAAAAAAAAAAAAAAAAAAAAAATGTAATATACCAAATTTTCTCTTTGTTGGACTTTCATTTTTAAAACGCCCTGTAACTCACAACTGAATGAATCAAACAAAAAAACAGCAAAAGAATTTTTTGAATGTAAAATGTCCACCTTGACAACGAGCATAAATCTGAAATTGTTTGATCGATACTTCACGAGATATCGATCACTACAGCCATCTACCAAAAAAATAATGGATTTCTTTTTCCCTGAGTAAAATATATATGTACAATATTATAGTATGGGTTGGCAACTAAGTCATTGCGGAAAGTGTAAAGTCCATCTATCGGCAAAATCCGCAATCACTTAGTTGCCAACCCAATATATATATATATAATTTTCGTATAATAAACAAATATTTTATTAAATTATATATTGGCCATTCTGGTCCAATATCTTCTGCCATCTTTCTGGTAGTAGCATTATTCCACGCTCATAAAACTTTTTGTCTTTGCTGGCAAAAAACTGATCGAGGTGATTTTTGACCTCCTCATTTGAAGTGAAGGTTTTACCGTCTAAAAAATTTTGCAGTAATCGGAACAAATAATAATCCGAAGGTGCCAGATCTGGAGAATATGATGGGTGTGGCATTATATCCCATTCAAGTTGTAAAAGTTTTTGGCGAATGACCAAACTTGTATGAGGCATCGCATTATCTTGGTGGAACACTACACCTTTTCTGTTGATTAATTCTGGCCTTTTCTGTTGAAGTGCATCATTCAGTTTGTCCAGCTGATGACAATAGACTTCCGAATTAATTGTTGTGTTATCCGGTAAAATCTCAAAAAATACGATTCCTTTAAAATCCCACCAAACAGAGAGCTTCACCTTTTTTTGATGAACATTGGCTTTAGAAACGTTTTGAGCTGATTTATCTTTTTTGCTCCATGATCTCTTGCGTTTGACGTTGTTATATACAACCCATTTTTCATCCCCAGTAATGATGCGCTTCAAAAATGGATCATTTTCGTGACGTTTGAGAAGCGAATCACAGACGTCAACGCGACGACACAAATTTCTCTCCGTGAGAACATGGGGAACCCATATATCGAGCTTCGAGGTTAAACCCAAGTTTTTCAAGTGGTCATAAACAGTTGAATTTGATAAATTCAATCTTTCACCGATCTCACGAGTTGTTATTCGCCGGTTTGCATCAACTAATGCCTTTATCGTGTCTTTATCAGCTTCAACCGGCCTTCCAGAACGTGGTGCATCTT
>NC_140810.1:19067500-19100000 GCF_050613455.1 Vespa mandarinia
AAACGTTAAAACTACTGCTGGAGGTGGTGTTGGTACTACTGGTGCTGCTGGTGGTGGAAGTGGCGTTAAGGGCAAGGCACAACAACGTCGTCTTACAAAAGAAAAGAAAATAACCAATGATAAATTTGTTGAAAAGAAAACTGTTGCAGCACGTAAAGCAGCTGCAACGAGTACTGCCAAGAAAACTAAAACAACGCCAACCAAGAAAAACGAGTCCGTTAAAAAGTCTACCACCGATCAACAAAAGAAATCGAAAGTTACTTCTAGAGCTGCTGCCGCCGCTGCTGCAGCAGCTGCCGCCACCGCAGCAGCTGCTAATCTTAACGTTGCCGAAAAGAAGTCTACGAAAAAACAGGCACAACCGAAAATCGTATGGAAAGCTAAGAAAACCGCTAAGGCACCCGCTGCCAAAACTAAAACACCAAAACCGAAGAAAACTACTACAACCGCTAAAGCTGTTGCTAAGAAATAATTAATTTCTTTATCGAAAAAAAAATATATATATATATGTATGTATATATATATGTCTATGCAAAATGGCCCTTTTCAGGGCCACAAATTTTTTTTCTCATCGATGGAACGATGTCGATTCCTTTTTTTTATATGTATATATATATTTAAGTATATATTTATCATCCCCTCTCCCATCCTCTTGTTAACAATTTTTTTTTTCTTTTTTTTTTTCATTCGATTAATTCATTGTGAAAGATTTTTGATAAATAATATTCCGTTTAATTTATACGCGAATAGTATACATTATAATATTGTATTGAATGATTGAATATGAATTTATTTTTTTAGTAATTTTATTTAGTAATTCTTTTAGTAATTCATTTTTTTAGTAAGTCCTCTCCAATAAATGACATTTTATAATTTATAATTGTGATAAACTTTATATATATATATATATATATATATATATATATATATATATAAAATAAAAAGAAAGAATTTATACAAAAAAAAAAATAATTACGCGCTCTCGAGAACTCCGCAATTCATATTATAGTCCCGTAACTCGATTGAATTGGATTTCTTCTCTCTTGTTTCTTAAACGTTTAAGTTGCCTTTAACAATAACCTATTCTATAAAACGTTTTAGTAGAATGTCCTTGAAAAGAATGAGAATCTAATTGGACGAAAACGGTCGGCCAATACCCCCCACTCCTGCTTGAAAGTAATTTTAATATTACACAGGTATTTTTTACCACCTATTATTGATGCAACACGTATTGTTTTGATACGTAAAAAGGAAAGAGAGTGAGAGAGAGAGAGAGAGACGAGTAAAAATAGTGAGTAGAATAGAATGAAGTTTTCACAAAAACATCTAATATTTTTTTCATTTACAATTGACTGAAATATGTACGTGTAAAACTATAATTGTAAATTCGCACGGCATTGTTTTTTTTTGTTTTTTGTTTATTTATTTTTTTTTTTTTTTAATCGTCTACAGTTACATTCAACCGTGAAAAAAAGAGAAAAAGAAAATATGGCGGGTGTATTTATATGACGTAATCGCGTTGAAAGATATTTTTATAATCTTCGAATTTTTTTCATAGATAACACATTAATTTTACCGACGATGTTATTAAAAAAATTTTAAATAAATTCTAAATTAAAGGAAAGAATACGTATGTGATTATATTTTAAAGAAAAAGAAAAAAAAGAATAAGAAAAATAAATAAATGAAAAAAATAAGTCAAATAAAACATAGACCAAGAAAACAACAAAGGATCGTATTCTCTTAAATGAAGGACGCGTATGATGATCATCGTGTACGAATTTTAATGATTTATTTATTATAACCGTATATACCATGAATCTCGATTAAAAAAAAAAACGAATTGATCGCTCCCATGACGCTATCAAATGATTCGATTGTCTTATCAATGGATATGCAACAATGGCTGCCAGTCGATGTATTTAATCGTTCGTGAAAACAAACGACATACGTATAACAATGTTATAGAGATTTTGAGGTTATGTATATATGTACATAGTAAATACGTACATACAGTACGTTGGACTTTTTGTCAATAACATTTAGATATTACGTTTGTATAATTTGTGAGTACTATAGAAAAAGGAAGATGCAGCAAATAAGATTTAAACAAGAATTATATTTTACCGCAATTTTTTTGACGATTGACTATGATTGGTCGAAGCTTATGATTTATATCCAATCATATATAATTGTGTTTACTGTATTATTTCTTAAGTCTTATGTCTTCTTATATGGATAGAGGGAAAGGGATAGGCTAATGATCGAAAATCTTCCCTATTGACACTGTATCTATTGGGGTAATATATTTTGATCTTTGACCTAGCCTAACAAAGGAATATTACCGACTCCTAAGTACATAACTTAATCCTCTTCGAGACTTTGGTCGGTACAATAGAAATTCTCTATTTTATTATATGAAGAGTTTTTAACAATGTTAGAAAGTTGAAAAAATTTTACTGAATAGAAATTTCTGAATAGAAACGTACCGAGAGTTTAGAGATCTTCAGAAAAATAATAAACGAAATTAATGGGAATTCTTGAAAAAAAAAAAAAAAGAAAAAAAAAAAGAAAACTTTCCCTTTCAAACGGTACTTAAGTAGAAATACATTTTCTAAAAAAAAGAAAAATAACTCACTAACTACAAGAATAAAGATAACTTTATATATTCATATAAAAATATTTTATAGATATTCCACCCTAATTTATAACATCTATACGGGATATATTTTATACGTTTATAAGGAATTTTTAATTCTTATCTCGTATCTTAATCTAGATACTTATGGAGAAATATCAATTTAGAGAAAATATCCAACGTAAATAAATTATTTGTGGCCCTAAAAAGGGCCGTTTGCATGCACCATATATATTATCAATTCATTTTGAACTGGTGTATTTAGTAACAGCTTTGGTGCCTTCGCTAACGGCATGTTTAGCGAGTTCACCTGGAAGTAAAAGTCGTACGGCAGTTTGTATCTCTCGGGAAGTTATAGTCGAACGTTTGTTGTAATGAGCCAATCTTGAAGCTTCAGCAGCTATACGTTCGAAAACGTCGTTAACAAAACTATTCATAATACTCATAGCTTTGCTTGAAATTCCAGTATCAGGATGAACTTGTTTGAGTACTTTGTAAATATAAATGGCATAACTTTCCTTCCTTTTTCTTTTTTTCTTCTTGTCAGTTTTACTGATATTCTTTTGTGCCTTACCGGCTTTCTTCACTGCTTTACCACTGGCTTTTGGCGGCATCTTCGGATCGATTTTTTTTTTTTTTTTTTTTTTCTTTAACTGTAAAATATTCGATATCGCACCACGTACGGAATCGAGTGGAATGAAGCGAACCAGTCGCGTGCTCGTTTATATAGGGAATGGCTACTCATCGAGCGCACCAATCAGAGCACTTCGTGCATTTCTACCATTGTAACTTGACCTAAATGGCTTGATTTTCATATTTTATAAAAATAATACATTTGATTGTTAACTATATGTCTTTTCATATATATATACGTTCGTTCAATTATCCTCAATGTATTTACGTATATGTATATATATATATATATATATATACGTTTGGATGTTCGACGGTATATTTCTTCTGTATCAAATTTCAGTTTTGTAACATTTCTATAATAAAAAGTAAATCTTTCAAAATTCTACATAAAGAGAACTATTAAATTTTATAACAATTAATATTTTATAAACTTATTTATATAATTTAAATTAATGATTTTTGTGAAGAATACAATTCGGTTGAAAGGAATTAAGGTGATTGGTTCTAAGATTTATGGTGGGAGATAGATTAGGATCTACGTTAGAAAAGCGGTCTCGAGTTAAAAGTCCTCTTTTATATTTTCTTTTCTTTCCGCATTTAACGTCAAGCATTTTATTATAATTGTAATACTTTTAGTAGGTAATGGCATGTTTTCATTCTACAAATCGTTAGTCTTCTATACTTTCCCTTCGTATTTCTCTCTACTGATTTATCTTAATTAAAATAAAATAAAATAAAATAAAATAAAATAAAATAAAATAAAATAAAATATATAATCAAAAAAGAAAAACCTTCTTTTATTCTGTATTTAAATAAATTAACGATATTTATTATCGAGGACCATCTAATCATTGTTAAGATGAATGAACGTTAGAGGTTTGAATTCACCAATAATAGAACGACAAGAAATCTAAGAACAGCAAAAAAATATTTCCGAGAAATATATATATTAATACACATATACGTGCGTGTATATATATGTATATATTTATGTGTATGTATGTATATGTATATATATATATATATATACATAAACTAAAAACCTTCACAAAGATTTATTTCGATTGTTTCTTAAATTCTTTGGAATACGATCTGTCTATAAAATATCCGAACTACGGATAAATCTTTCTATATTAATTATTTAAACAATTGTAAGTAGCAAGTATTAAATATTTAATTTAGAAAATCGTCTTCATGAGTGTTCTTGCTAAATAACACGGCCGTGTTGATCATTAACGAGGAACAGTTCGCAGTTGAATGAGTGTTGTAAACCATCAGACTGTTTAATTTCTTAAATTTTCTATTATGTTAAAACACGTAGAGCAACGTGTTTGTATACAATTTTGTCAAAAACTTGGCCATACATGCGCGGAAACAGTTAAAATGCTTCGTAAGGTATACGGGATTGAGGCTGTTCATGACAAAGAAATAGAAGAATGGTTTAAACGATTTCAAGATGGGCAAAATTTGTTTGAAAGTGATACTAGTGTTGATAAATTTTCGATACTTTCGGAAAATATTGAACGCATTCGAATTGCGATAAAACAAAATCGTCGTATAACAATCCAACAGTTAATGGACGATCTTGAAATTTCAAGAAACATTATTATCGAAATTTTAATATATAATCTGAAAATGATTCGGGTGTTTAAAAGATTCGTACCGCGGATACTCTCGCAATATATGAAGGACATTAGAGTGGAAACAGCCGAGGATAATTTGGAAACGGTAAGAAAAAATCCTGAATTATTGAAAAAGATAATAACTGGGAATGAAACATGGATCTGTGGTCACGAATATATTTCCAGTACGGAGCTTCCATCTTCTCATTGGATGCCGCATCAATCGAAAAAACCACGTCTTAGTTCGAATATAAAACTATTACTCATAGTTTTTTTCGATTACAAAGGAATTGTTCATTATGAATTTGCTCCGCCATATCAAATGATTGATAAGGAATATTACCATAAGGTCCTCGAAAGATTATATACTGCTGTTAGATTAAAACGTTCCCAATTGTGGAGTATTGGTAATTGGGTGATACATCACGACGTAACTGTTCGTACTTGCAATATTATAAGGGAATTTTTAACGAAACACGCAATAATTGAATTACAACAACCTCCTTATAGTCCGGATATATCTCCGTGCGATTACTGGCTATTTCCCAGATTAAACAAGGCCTTGAAGGGAAGCCAATTTAATAACGTTAAGGAATTAGAAGAGAATGTGACGAAACAGCTAATGCTCATTCCAAAAGTTGAGTTCGAGAAGAGTTTAAAAAATTGGGAAGAACGATGGGAAAAGATAGTGGATATGAAAGGGAATTATTTTCAAAATGATTACAACTCTATCGACGATGAATACTAGGACGACAATTAATTCTTTAATTTTCTATAGAATAATAAGATTTCAGAATAGACTTAATAGTTTTTATCTTATATTTAATCAAACAAATATGACTGGTCGGGAAAAGAGAAGAAAAAAATATTGCTAAAGATAGATACTCAGGAAGATATGTACGTACTTCGTAATAATATTTAAGGAATTACCAAACCTGCGAATCGTTTGGCTTTTAACGTGGTATTATTAAAAGTATCTTTGAATTGATTTATGAAGAAACTCAAGACAACTTTAAATGTCTTCCTGGAAAATGCCGTAATGTAGTAATTTATGGTGAACGAACATACTAAACGAAGAACATAATCATGGTTATAGACGTCATATATACATTGAAACATCAAGGATGTACTATTTATGGTTTTGATAGTTAAACTGCCAGAAATATTCGAAAAAAAAAAAAATTATACGATTTTAATTATATCTAGTTACTAAACATTTTATTGATTTTTAGTTATAACTATAACGATTCTTTTCAGGGCCACAAAATCTTTTCAACGATATGGAACATTTTATATTTTTATTTATTGAATTATTTAAAATTATATGTATATATATATACCTGACAAAGAAAATTTTCACTATTTACTATTTATTCAACATCTAAATACTTACGCGATGTATAAATGAAATATAAATAAAAGATGAACCCAAATCCAAAAAGTAAAGTCTAATCCGTAGAAATCATAAAGATAATAAAACTATCATTCATTTTTATTTTATTATTTATTATATTACATTCATTTTCTTATATATGGCAGCTGTCCTAATGTACCTCTTATCCTTTGTAATTTGAAATATTATTACTCGAAATACATTTTTTGAAAATGTGATTTTTAATGATTTAGAAAATTAGGATATAATAATAAAGGTCAATACCTGTTCGAAAGTTTTTCCCAGATCCTGAAGATAAGTGTAATGTTACCAAAGTTTAACTGTAAAAGGGGAGGATCGAGATTTTAAACGACGTCCGTCGAAACGGACGTCATTTTATACGAACATAAGTGTACACGATATACATGCGTTGCTTCTTTTGCAAGTATCAATTGGCAAAGGAAGTAGAGAATATACATTGGCGAGTATAACATTGTAACATTTATGTACATAAAATGGATAAATATACGATCCTATATGATATATCAATTTTTGAGATTTTGCAAATATTGCATTATTTTCAAGCGAAAGATAAATTTTTGATCCGCAGTTAAAGTTTTTACCGACGAAAGTAATGAATAAAAAAATGCCAAATCCTCGTCCTCTTCCACTGGACTCTTTCTGGTCATGTTAGCATACATGAAGTCCATCAATGACCGCTCAATATCAAATCGCTTTCTTTTAGTTGGTATTACCGAGGTCTAAAAGATTCACATAACAATTATAAAAAAAAAAAAAATCGAACAAAATAATACGACGCTCTAATTATCTTGATCGATTCACTTACAGTAGAAATGGATGTTCCATGTATGTTTAATTCAATATCCTCTTCTGCATCGCTAATTTCTTTATATTGGATCACTTTCTGAATATTATCTTTTGAATTATCATCCGTTTGTTGCAATTCTTTATTTTTCTTTAAAAATGATAATTGGTTTCCGTAAATATATGGTTTCATTTTTTTTATTCCCGAACAAGATTTACAAATCTCGGTTTGTTTTTTTAAACTACGGATATAATTGTCCCGGATGGATCTCCATTTCGATATTATATCTTGTACTAAGACAAAAAAAAATTTATATTTTATAAACATAATTATAAACAGGATTATTATAATTTTATTAATTTATTAATATAATTAGAGGACCAACAGTGTTAAACTACATATATATATATATATATTATTTTAGATATCTCTGCCACTGAATACAGTTTCAAAGATTTGAACTATAATTTTAGAATTGTTAGAACGACTGCCAGTAAGATAATTTTAATAGTATGCAGAACTATTTGGAATGTAATAAAAGGCGGATAAAAATACATGGAACAAGATAAGAGAAGGATTTCAAATTCGTGCAAAATTTCTTAATTGGTTTAAGAGTAATTGACGGAAAATATATTTGTACGATTAAGGTCGAACGAATATTCGAACTTTATCGAACTTTATATAAGAGTATTATTTTTTTTTTCTTCTTCTTTCTTTCTTTTTTCTAATTGAATTGCTAGTTCTAGCAGATACAAATTTTAAGTTTATTTATATACATGAGATATGAATTGGGAAGGATTTAGATTTTATGATATTGCGAAATTTTTCTCTTTAGAAAAACATGAAATGGTAACACTCTCGTGGCATCCCAATTCCTTCTACACGATTGCCAAAAAGTAATATTGCTATAATTTATATATTTTTTAACGACGCTTACATTTGAATTACATAGGAATTTATTTAAATTCTTAATTCGACTTATTCATTTATTAATAAACAAAAAGATTTTTAATTACCGATTATCAAAATCTACATTGAATGTGTATTTGATCGAAAAAAAAAAATTTATATAGTAGAGTAAATCGATAGACGTTGTATATATATCGAGAATATAATTTTCGATCGCGCTCAAAATCGCTTAACATCGTTTAGTTCATAAATGATAAAAGAAAATTATTCTAATAATTCAATAAAATTATTCTACTTATCTCGCTAAAAATAATATACTTACAAATTAATTTTTTCTGCGTTGGGCATTCTGTTTTATAATTTCTCGATAAAGTAGAACATATTTCATCCCACGCTGCATTTTTTTTGTTCTTATCCTTATAATACTCATTGGAGGTATCCCATATTACAGCTCTTTTTTCTACTTCGCTAATTAATAACCCGGTGTCAACGTTATTTGCCATTTTTTTTTTTTTTTTTTTTTTTTTTGTTACTATAACAAAATAACAAGCTAAAAAGTATAAAAATGATGAATATCCAGCACGATTGCCACGCAACGGACGACTGACTGTACGTTCGCGCGAATCCGCTGTATTCACGAGTATACAATACAGAACGTGCGTCGCGACGTGTCCAACGTTCGTTCTAGGACAAATATACGGCTATAGATACACGTAATATTAAAACAATATTTATTGTAAAAAAAAAAATATATATATATATTATCGTATATAATAAAGAATTCAAGTACTATGAACGTGAATTATTATCAACGTTCGTTTATTTTCGATCAGACGTAAATTGGTATTACACGAACGTTGAAAGAACGTCCATTTTGACGACGGACGTCGTTTTCTACGTACGTTTACGTACAACACTTCTAGAATAAATACATTGATGTAAAACTATCGGACGTTTTATTGTATGTACACAGTGACGGACATACTTTTTATAATAGAATGTAGATTTTATTATACGATAATATATTCTTACAATTTACCTCGTTTTAATGCTCGTTTGTTTACGATCTAACATAAGGGCCGATGCAAATGAACGCAACCCAAACGCAACGTTGCCGTAGCGTGTACGGTGCGTTGTCACTAACGAATACAGTCCAGACAGACGTGCGTTGCGTTAACGTACCGTTTTTTTACAATTATTAGCGTCATCTAGAGAAATGAATATGAATCTTCCAAATATTTGGATCTTCTCTTTCTATTTTTTCATCAAAATTATTCGTAAAATTTTTTGAACGTCATTCAGGTTGTTCGTCTTTTTTTTTTTTTTTTTTTTTTTATCACAATTATCCCAGACACGTAACGTCCAAAATTTCGCGATATTTTCTAATTTCATCGATTAAAAATTCAATCAAGTCTCAATTTTAATCATCATTGATCATGATGTTTCGCGGTGAAGTATTAGAAAAATATATTCAAACAAAATGTTATCATGCGTTATGTATATCATGATAACGCAGACATTTCCGTTGACGGAGCGTCGCTTGCAATACCTTAACGGCATCATTTGCAATGCTCTTGTACATTGTTACATACAAAATATTTGTGTTAATGCGTTTGCCGTGCAAACGAAACGCATACATCATGAGTCATTAACGAAACGTTAACGAAAACATCATGAGTCACTTGTTCTAAAAAATAGAAAATATTATAAAAAGAAACTCGAACTATCATAAATACATTTGTTTACGTTATTCGCTTTTGTAGCTTGCTTATCACGGATATCGATATGTAAGGAATAAAAGAAAGAAAATTAAATAAACGCTTGAGTTTTATTATATAAAGCATTATGCATATTCATTCGTACGTATAATTTATTAAAGTATAAATATATTTCTATACGATATACATTTATAATATATATATTATTTTTACGTAATATTGATAAATATATTAATACTTTTTATCTATGCTATTTTGTACTTTTTTGATATTCGCTTATTGTCTTATTAACTTCAGTTTTATTTAAGGAAATTCATAATTTCTTTGAAAAATTGTCGATAGTATTACTGTCATTTTTTTATTTTTTTAATGAATTTGACCTAAGAATAAATCCTAAATATTATGAACAGTAACTTACAATGAATTTTCCTATTACATCCTAATATTTCAACTAATCTTGTTTGTGCTATTGTATGTATGATTGATAGTAATATTTTTAAGTTTTTCTTTTTACAATTATAGAATCCTTCATCAACTGTAATATCATTGATTGTTTTAATTTAAATCATAGGCTCTCATTGCAATGTCTTTCACAGTTTCTCGTTTAGTCAGCATAATGAGAAAAGTCGATTGACTCCGTTATTTCTCTTTAATTGAAAAATTGAAAATCAAACCATCTTCTTTTAACATGTAACAAAATTAATGATAATGCATTAAAGTTACAATATCCTTCTTACCTACATATATAAAACATGTCGTCACTATGAACAATTAAGCCTCAACCCAGGAAGTTCTTGATTAATGTTGCAGAAATATCTTCTTTTCGAAATAGGTCAAAGTTCATGTACGACTTAAGATTTTCATGGTCCTTATTATAACAGGATATATTATAATTTCTACAAAGTTGCCAATTAAAATATCTATTAAACTAAGTATATATATACAAAATATACATTATATATATAAACATGTAGTCATATATGGTATATAAATTTGATGAGACATTTCATGGTAACTTAGTAACACAGTACAGCAAGATAGAAATAGAATCATAAAAATGATTTTTTATGGTTTGTCTCCACGTATTTCCAATCGCAAGTTACATAAAAGGATTGACATTCTCTTAGATTTATGATTTCGATCATCGAATTACGTATAAGCCTATTGAACCCGTTGTTTTTAATGCAACAAACAAAATTGCGTATTAACGTATAGAATACGTTTTATTAATAAACAATATTGATTTTCGTTTAACGATATAATCAATCAAAAGTATAACTATTACGAACGATTTTCAAACAAAATCAGATAATCAGATGTAATCAGCAATTAATATGAAAATATTATTATCTGTAGTATGCCAGTAATTGTTAAGGTTAGGTTAGATTAGAAATGCGACAACGAATCATAAGATGTAACTTGGGTCACGTGACATAAATATAAAAGGGATAATGCTAGTATTCCCAAGAGGCAGCAATGCCGTTGGCGGGAACGAACGATCGTTTATCTACCTAACCTTCCTTAAAAATGAAATTTTTATAGCTAAGATAAATCAACGAAAAGATGAAACGAGCCATGGTGTAAGGAGAATAAAACGAAAAAAAAGAAACGACGAGAGAGAGAGAGAGATTGAGATAAAGCGTTTTAGTTTTCCTCTTCGTTTTCTTTGTACGTTAGAAAGAGATAGAGTACAACATTTTATAATACTTGTTTTTTTACACTCTGTAAATATCAAATATTGAATTGAAATGTATTATTTTATATCACAAATTAGAATATATAGGGATCTTATAATTACGAATATGCCTTCCTATTAGCTGTCATACATATTTGAGAATTCATGTTATTGATGTTGCGACGCTTACCGAAAATGACAAAAGATGTCGCGACAAGCAGCGCGAGCGAAACTAGCGACATCTACTATTCTATGTATATATATATATATATATATATGTTTTTTCCACGCCAAGCTGAAGGTATGACCTCAAGCCGGCTATGTTAGTAAACATGTAGGTTTATTTATTGTCCCTTTATGGCATCAATTTCAGTCGTCTTACAGCTCTTTCAAAATATGTTTCGTTATTGAAAAATTCTCTTTTAAAATTTTTTTCTATGCTGTTCAATATGGATAGATAAAAGAAGTATTTGAGACATGTTATGCTTCATTGCTTTAAAAAAGGTAATAGTGTAAAGGACACTACAAATGAGATTTGCACCGTTTATGGGAATGATACTACGACTATTAGAATATTGTCTGTAATTGATTTAAGAAATTTAGAGCTGGCAACTTTGATTTGAAAAAGATGAAAACCGCAGCGACCGCCCAGGAATGACGGATACGGACCTCATCAAGAATATGCTCGCTGAAAATCCACGAGATAGTGGATGCCACTAACAATCCCACGACAACGGTACATAATCATTTAATCAAGATGAGATATGTGAACCGACCTTATGAACTACATCTCTACGTGCGATTTCCTTCTTCAGCAATATGAAAAAAATCCTTTTTTAAAGATGCTCGTCACTGGAGATGAGATTTGGATTTTATATCAAATTGAAAATGCACATTGGTCTAAGGAAAATCGATCTTCAACTGTTGTGAAGCTAGGATTTCATCCAAAAAAAGTTCTTTTATGGATTTGCTGGAACTAGAAAGGTGTAGTATATTACGAGTTTCTTCCACAAGATGAAACGATTATTTCTGTAAAACATTGCAATCAACTCGAAAGCCGCCATAACCGAAAAATGGCCAAAATTGGTGAACCGACGAGGAAAGCGAAATAAAAACGCACCTCGATGAATATTTTGCAAGTAAGTCTCAACAATTTTGAAAAAAGGACATAATTAGGCTTCCTGAGAGATGGAAGAAGGTAACAGAGCAGAACGATTCATATATAACAGAGTAAATCAACCTTAAACAACAAATATTGTCTATTGATTTTGTATAAGAAAAAAAAAAGGAAAAAATTTATGGGACACCCTAATATATATACACACACAAATGTATAAAAAGAAATTATATTATTCTGTTATACCAGTTCGACAAGCGTTCGATTTTCTTTCGTCATTTCGCTTATTCAAATATAAAAAAGGAAACATCGCAATGGAGGATTCAGGAAACAAAACCAAATGGATTGTCAATTGAAAATACAAACTGAAACGATTAGACCAAAGGCAAAGAAAGCGGAGCCTTCAAAATCAAAATCAATTCATCCTCCAACTTTTGAAATAGTAATTGTCGCTATTAAAAGAGTTGAAAGATCGTAAAGGTTCAAGCAATTAGAAAATATATTGTAGCAACTTATATTAGTTGGTAAGAAGATATAACGCCGTTTATAAAGAAATATTTGAAGAATGCTGTATATAATGGTACGTTCGTGCAAACCAAAGATAAGGGAGATTCAGGATCGTTTAAAAGCTTTCACCCGTGGTAAAAAGCGGTAATGTAAAAGCAAAGGAAAAATGCATTACCAATGGAAAAGAAAACTATTACCGACGAATCTATTGAAAAGAAGATAAGTGACAGCTCCCAAGACATCAATAAGTTTCGTTAAAAAACCTGTCGATAAAAACAAGTCTTCTAAAGTTGTTACTAAAAACAAATCTAAAGCTGTTACCACTGTTGCTACTGCTATTGCTGCTGTCGCTAAAAAAAAAAAAAGATTTCGAAAAAAACGGCACAACCGAGAGAACTCTATCAAAAACTAAGAAGACCATGAAGGCATCAGCTAGCAAAACTAAATCTTCTCCCAAACTGAAGAAAGCAACAACTAGTATCGTTCCTAAAAATCCAAAGGTGTCGGATTGATAAAGAAATATATTTATGAGGTATATAATATCTCATATATATATATATATATATATAAAAAAAAAAAAAAAAAAAAAAAAAAAAAAAAAAAAAAAAAAAAAAAAACATGAAGAGAAATTTACAAATGGGCCCTTTTTAGAGCCATCAATTTTTCTTATCAAAGAAACAATATCGATTTACATGTCTTTCTTCCTTCCTTCCTTCCTCATCGTATTTTCAATTTTCATTCATTTAATTTATATCGATTTATTATAATAATAATTAAAACAAAAAAAAACAAAAAAAATATATAATATTTTAATAATACTACTGATGATACACTTTATACCATAGATAATTTTACTTTTTTCTTATTTGTTTTTCGATAAAGAAAAATTTCTTTTAATTTCTATTAAAATTTAATACGTTTAGCTTGTATACAGTAAGATAATCATGTAAATGTATCAGTTTAAAGAGAGTACTTATTCAAACAAAATAGAATTGTGTAGAAACGATTAACAGGAGAAAAAAATAAAAACAAGAGCGAACTTTATACGATCATATTATTTGAATACAATGAATCTCTAATGTCATTTGAAATATCGCGAGCTCGAGCATGAGTTTCCTCTTTTCGAAATAAGGAGACTATAATAATTGGCTTTTTTTTATTCTCGTATACCTTTTTTACATTGAAAATTTACAATACTGTGATGTGAATTAGATCGTCATTTTATTATTTACGTATTAACGTAACGTATCTATATTAATAAACAATACCTTTGTTCTCGAGACAATAAATCTATCGTACAACACAGAGGAGGATTATTAATTAATAGATAAATAATATCGACCGTATATAGATACGCTGTTCATTGTCGTCCATCCGATCAATCAATCCGGCAATGATCATATAATTTTAACATCCGATTTAATATATACGATGTTTGAAAAATATAAATAATGAATTTATATTTACGAATTTAAATTATACCAATATATAGTAGAAATTTGTATGCTTTCTTCATTAGCACGTTAAACGAGTTCACCTGGATGTTAAAAAAAAAAAAAAAAAGAAAAAAAAAGAAAGAAAGAAAAAAGAAAAAGAAAAAACAAAGAAAAAAAAATCAAACAACGGTAGTTTTACTATCGTCCGATTTAATATGAAAGTACGTTGAACGTTACGCTGATTGGTCGTAAGAGTTGTGGTGGGGGATACGTAAGAATCTACGTTATAAAAGCGGCCTCGATGCATCGGAGACCTCACAACTGTTGTTGCAGCCAATTCGAGTGGTTCAGTTCTCGAGATATCGTTCCGTGAAAAGCTCTAGTAACTTTTCTTCTTTTTAATCTTTCTTTTTTTTAATCGACCAAAAATGACTGGTCGCGGTAAGGGAGGAAAAGGATTGGGAAAGGGAGGTGCCAAGCGGCACAGGAAGGTTCTTCGTGATAATATTCAAGGAATTACTAAACCCGCAATTCGTCGTTTGGCTCGTCGTGGTGGTGTCAAACGTATATCCGGATTGATTTACGAAGAGACTCGTGGCGTTTTGAAAGTCTTCCTTGAAAACGTCATCCGCGATGCAGTAACTTATACTGAACATGCTAAAAGAAAGACTGTCACGGCTATGGACGTCGTTTATGCATTGAAACGACAAGGACGTACACTTTATGGTTTTGGTGGTTAAATTTTTCAATCGTTCAAAAAAGAAAAAAGAGCCAATTTGACTTTAATTACATTCGATCGCTAAAAAGGCACATTCTATTGAACGATTTTGGTTACGTCATCTCGAAGATAAATACAAACGGTCCTTTTTAGGGCCCTTTCCTAATAATGCAATTCCCCTTTCCAGGGTTCCCTTCCCAAAAATAACAAATACAACGGCCCTTCTCAGGGCCACCAAATCCCTTTCAACGATATGGAACTAAATATATTCACATGGATTATTTGTTTTTATGAAGATTTAGATATGTTTTAAGAGAAAACACTTTCCTCCACCCTTTTCTGTATCAAAAAGTTTATATTAGCGTATTAACAATATAAATTTTTGCGCGATAAAAATAAATTGAAAATAAATAATGAACGAAAAGAATTGTAACAATAAAATCTAAAATGATATATATATTCTCGAATAGTAATACGATTCTTCGTTTTACTTTTTTTTTTTTTTTTATTTACTTTATAAGGCCTGTTTTACGTGTTCATTTTCCTATATATGTCCATCTTTGTCCTCTGTTTTTTTAATGTGCTTAATTCTCTTTATCCGTTTTAAAGTTCAAAATGTAATAAATTGTTCGATATACAATATATATATATATATACATATATATATTTCCTGAAAATATATAGTAATTATTTTAACAACTATATATACTATTTAAATAATAGAGGAAAATTTATATATTATAATATACGAATGTATGACGAATATGTATGACGAAAGTTTTGTAACTACTTATAACATTGACGTAAAATAAATATATATATATATATTTAATATATTAGGCCTTAAGTTTTGACTAGATATTTTACAATGACGCGTAAAATCGTGCGATCAATGTTGTCTTATGTGGTTGATGATCGCACAACAATAAAGAAGAAGAACAAGAAGGAACGTTCTATGGCTCCGTATACGAAGGATTGATAATATTTGATTATTAAGATTATTAAAAATATCGTACAATGACAAGAATCATTGGGTTTCTCGTTCGGACTTATTGTCTCGAATACACATCGATAACTTACACATCCGATGGAATTGTCGTCTATATGACGTAAACCGATAAAACGATGATCTATTTCGCATTACGTTATCTCTATTATAAATTTGCAAGCGTATAAAGCATAAGAACAAAGTACGCTTAGTTTCTTCTTTGTGAGAAAGATATATTGTTTGCATTACAGCTCTCTCATGTCGCTGCGTTTGGTACAAATGATATTTATTAAAAGAGCTCGAATGAACATATATAATATGTAAGATTAAATGTGATAATTATAGATAGAAATAGATCTCTATTCTATAATATTTATTCGTTTTTTTTTTTTTTTTTTTTTTATAGACAATCGAATTGGAAATACCGTGATCGAGTAATAACACATTACACAGCATTGAATCTAAATGGGGACGATCGTAAAAATATATACAGTTTTTATTTTTTATCAGGTTGGTCATTCGTATACAATTTTGTGTCGTCCGTACGATATAATCTCGAGTTAAAACGGACGATGAGGTCTAAATTCGTGGAATATTCGTCGAAGCTATTATTATTATAAGAGGAGCTTCGATATTATCTTTTGTTGCAGCAACGTACATATAAATATATTATATCTGATCTATAGATTTAGATAAAAATAAAGATTTTTTCTTCTTTTTTCAAAATTCACAGATCAAATAAAATTCATATAAAAAAATATTTTATTTGGATATACATCCAATTTGGAATTATCTCAATATAACGAAATAACAAATTTATTTAATTTCTCATAGTTGTAATCTTAACATATATTTTCTATAAAGAACAATCAAGCTAATATAATTCGTGTTAAGCGAAAAAGAAATATTTTCTAGATGGACACCACGAGTAAAATAAATTATTTCGAGAAATCATCCAACGAAAATAAATTATTTGTGGCCCTAAAAAGGACCGTTTGTACCATACGTATATCAATTCATTTTGAACCATACGTATATCAATTCATTTTGAACTGGTATACTTAGTAACAGCTTTGGTGCCTTCGCTAACGGCATGCTTAGCGAGTTCACCTGGAAGTAAAAGTCGTACGGCAGTTTGTATCTCTCGGGAAGTTATAGTCGAACGTTTATTATAATGAGCCAATCTCGAAGCTTCGGCAGCTATTCGTTCGAAAACGTCATTGACAAAACTATTCATAATACTCATAGCTTTGCTTGAAATTCCGGTATCAGGATGAACTTGTTTAAGTACTTTATAAATATAAATGGCGTAGCTTTCCTTCCTTTTCCTTTTTTTCTTTTTATCAGCTTTGCTGATATTCTTTTGAGCTTTTCCAGCTTTCTTCACGGCCTTGCCACTGGCTTTTGGCGGCATCTTGAAAATAATTTCTTTTTCTTTTCGTTGTAGGACAAAGTCCTCTCGTGAGTAGTGTCGATTGGAATGATGCAAACCTCTTGCGTGTTCGATTATATACTTCTACAGTGTACCAATCAGAGCGCAGTATTCGGTCAATGACTTTTGGACGATTGCTATTGGTTCATTAAAAAAGTGGTAGGAACGGGTAAATACACGGATGAAGGCGCGCTTAGATGCATAGTGATCTGAACTCCTTTGTCGGTCGGTTCGTTCTGTTTTATTTTTTACGACAAAGCCAAAGAGAAAATGTCTGGACGCGGAAAAGGCGGTAAAGTGAAGGGAAAGGCAAAGTCTCGCTCAAACAGAGCCGGATTACAATTTCCAGTTGGCCGTATTCATCGGCTTTTAAGAAAAGGAAATTACGCTGAACGCGTTGGAGCCGGAGCACCGGTTTATTTGGCTGCTGTTATGGAGTATTTAGCCGCTGAAGTTTTGGAATTGGCTGGTAATGCTGCTCGTGACAATAAGAAGACTAGAATTATTCCAAGACACTTGCAATTGGCAATCCGTAATGACGAGGAATTGAACAAATTGTTGTCTGGTGTTACCATCGCTCAAGGTGGTGTTTTGCCAAACATTCAAGCTGTATTATTACCGAAAAAGACTGAAAAGAAAGCTTAATTAATCAATCAATAATAACTACTAACTCTACTACTACTACTGCTACAACCACCATATACGGCCCTTTTCAGGGCCACCACATTTTTCAAATCGTTCCGGAACAATTCTTATAATCATCGATTAAATTTCATTTTATTTAGGTTATGTTCTTCGATATGCTGAACAAAATTTTATATTACAATGTACGTATCCAAATTATAACAAATTTTGTAGAATCCATATTACACAAAGATATTTATTAGTATAACACATCTATAATAAAAAATATATTATTTTCTTTCCTTTTTTTTTTATTTTTTTTTTATTTTTTTTTTTTCAAAACGAATAAGTTGGAACGGTACCGCACCAATCTTGTATAAATAATATAATATCGTTTAACGCAGAATCAGGCGATGTTTGTCGGGCAATGTTAACTAATTTAGTCCAATCGTCGCGATCAGTTACACGATTATTTTCTTCAAATTTAATTACTGGACCACGAATCGGATATCCTGTTAGCGTACATTCTTGTAATGGTATTGAATTGCTCATAGAACTTGTTAACGAACCGACATAAATTCCACGTTGATCGATCGGCAAGCCTTGTTCTACTTTTTGATCCATAGAAATTGCTAATACCCATTCTCTAGCTTCTTCTCGTTGCTCCTTCGTCATGCTAAGATTAGCAGGTAAAGGTACTTGCAATGGAAAATCTGTTACTCTAAGATCATCAACATCGAGAATATTGCTATCCCCTTCTTCTATGCATTCTTCGAGATCCAAAAAATGATTTAAAAATATAAATGCTTCGCTAGTTAAGCCATTAGATCGTGCATCCATACCGGCATCGTAGTAGCAACGATCTGGTAACAAAATGTCGGAATAACGTATAAGAGTAATCGAAGTTTTAGTTACTATTCCTGATAATCCTGTGAAAGATCGACATCCGCATCTGACTGCGGAATAATGAGATGCCTCTAGAAATTTACGAAATTTCGCACCGCTCGCCGAGGATGATTCCAAATTTTTACATAATTCGAATAGGATGCTCCGTAATTGTGATAAATATTTATACTCGTTATATGTCTCGTCGGAATTTAGAACGGTTTCGGATAATTGAAAATAAAGATTAAAGTATTGTGGAATTGGTAATGCGCCATATTGCATATAAAGTCTAAGAGCATGTACTGATGAATGTGACTTTAATAATTGGGCTGCACGTTGTGCGACATATTTGTGTAATAATTCTGGACTTTGCATACTGGCCGCTTCGAACACTTGATCCCATTGACCTTTTTGTGCGAGCATTTCTAAAGCAGCACCGGCATCAACTTCTACTAGTTTATCTATTTCACCATCCCTTATCATGGCATCCTTGTACTTCCCTTCCAAATATGATTCCAATTCTGGAGCGAGTTCTCTTACGATACGTCGAGCTCTTTCCCATTCGTTTACCGCAGCTAAAGTATTAATGGAATCTTTGATCCTGTCAGCTTGTAAAAAGACCTATTTCGCAGAAGCATTGACTTTAAAAAATTTTTTTATGAATCTGATTAGTAGTTTTACTATTAAGATAAAAATTTACCTGAGCAGATAGAGCATGTTCACCGGCATCAAATAATCGTGATCCTAAATTACCACCAATTTCTATAGCAATTTCTGGATCAGCTTGATGAAGAACAATTTCAGCTGCCCGGATTAAAGAAGCTTTCGATGCTTGGGGATCTAAGATAAGAATGTCCAACGCAGCACGTACTTCGCCAACTTCTAACCACTTTTGAGCTTCTTCTAAAGCATTCAAGCCATCGATCCCTGCGCTTTTTTGTCCTAATTCTCGACGAAGCGCAGCTTCTTGACTCGGTAAATATTCTCGACATACTCTCAATGCTTCGGACCACATACCAGCTTTCTATATAATAATCAGAAATGTAATATACTAACATGATTTTTTAAGAGAGAAAGGGAAGGAGGAAGAGAGAGAGAGAGAGCACGAGATTTTATTACCTTATAATGATCTACTATTATCTCTGGTTTGTGTGCTCTTAAAAGAAGAGATTCTGCAAGACTATAATCTTGTGCTTCAGTTGCTTCAGTAGCTCTTGCAACAAGAACTTGATTTAATGCTTCTGGAATATGAGACTGTGCAACATCCTCCGCAGCTTCCCAATCTCGAGTATGTATATACATTTGTACAGCTTCCATGGCTTTTCCAGCTTGAATAAATTCTTTTTCTGCCTCGGTAAATCTTCCTTCGTCTTCCAATGCCATGGCTTTTTTATAATGAACTTCTTTCTTTTGGTCAGACGTACCATACTTTGCAATTTCTAAAGCCCAATCGAATATACCAGCTTCACATGCGATTTGAAGACAAGGCTCAAAGTATGTTAAACGCATTAACAATCTGGCAGCTAATTCTGGTACCAATGTACGTGACCACATTAAAGCAACCTATGGAATAGCGATGAATATTATATGAAAAATAAAAGAAATCTTTTAAATAGATCAATATGTTTTTACCTGGTGTGCAGCCTTTTCTCCGGAAGATTGTTTTGCAACACGTAAAGCATCCTCCCACATATTGGCTGATCTATAAGATGCCACAGCACCTCGCCAATCATTAGCTCCTAAAAAGTGTTCTTCAGCTTCTCGCGGTTTGCCTGCGGCATCCAATTCACGCGCCAAATGAGCATGAGTAGTTTGAAGTAACTCTGATCTATATTTTCCAACCAATCTTATCATGTCATTACGTTGACCAGCCTTCCTATACATCGCTATTGCTGAATCATATTCGCCGATTGCTACATAAAGTGTTTCGGCATGTCGTAAATCACCAGTTTGTTCTAAGGTCTCTGCATGTTTTGCAAGAACCTCATTAGCTTCTTCAGGGTTCATATATTCTATGGCTACCTCGTGTGCACGACTCCAATTGCCAGATTGTATATGAGTATCAATTGCCCTTCGGGGATTCTGTGCTCGTAAAAATAACTTTTCGGCTAAATTTTTATCTCCTATTGATTCAAAATATTCTCCAAGTTTTTCACATTGCTTACGTATTTGTGGATCATCGTCTTCGACAACTTGCATAATTTGTAATGCTTTTCTCCATTGTCGGGCATCAATCGCTGCATTTAAAGCAAGAACAGTTTCACCTGCTTCGATAAAATGATTTATTGCGGCATCGTAATGACCATTTGCAGCTAAATGTTTTCCCCATTCCTTTTCTAAAATAACAACGGACGTTGGATCGATTTTACGAGCCAACTCTAACGCTCTCGCATATACACCAGCTTCGGCATAACATTTAATTGCATCGGTAGCATCAGATGTCCTTTCTAAAATTTCTCCTGCTAATTCCATCAAATCAGTTGCCTTTAAAGCTCGTACTACTTCCTTTACGATCGTTGGATCTTCTAATAATTCATTATTAATCAATAATAATCTAGCTGCACGTCCTGGTCTACGAGATTCTAAATAAAGTTTCATTGCGCGTTGTGGATTATCTGTTTCTATTATAGCTGCTGCTTTGGCTGTTTGTCCATTATCGAGTAACCATTTTAAATGACGATTTTTTAGCTCCGTTAAACCAGACCAACCACGATTTTGTGCTAAATTTAATGCATCCTCCCAATTCCAATATTTTTGATACATATCCAAAGCTTTATCTAATTCATTTTGTTCTAGATAAATGACTTCTGCAGTTTTCAATTCTCCATTCAATATTGCCAGCATTGCCCAACAATCTGGACTTGTCAATGAATCGTTACCTGTCTCCATTGCATATTTTTCTCCAACATTGACAATTTCTCTAAGAAATTTCGAACAAGCTACATCACCAAGAGCAGCATAACATCGTGCTGCAATTGATAACTGTCTAGCAGCCATAGCATTTCTTGCAACATTTTCCCACATAGCTTCAGCTTGTGGAGTATCACCTAATTCTTCTAAAAACAAGACTACCCTTCCAAAATCATTATCATGTAATGCCGTACCAAATTCAATCAGTCCTTCATCAAGTAAATAAGATACTCTGTTACCCATCTCTTCAACTATCACCGATGTTTGATCATTTTCTCTAACGATATCTACAGCGTCACCACGAACGTGTATAAGCGTTGCTGCTTCCGGAGCATCAACATTATACCATACTGCTAATGTTTGACCTGTTTGTGCTACAACAACGTCACTTCCAGGTACCCAAGATACAAAACCTACTCCTGTCAGCAATAAAGTTCTACCTCCTTGATCATCACTTAACCATAATCTTCCTCTCTTATCTCGTGATAGAAGTCTGTGCCCTGTTTCGCTTAATTCCAACCAATCTACTCGTACGTCATGCGTTATCATGCTGATAGTAACGCCCGTTATAAAATCGATTATACGTACTGTTCGAGGATCTAAAAGATATGCTAATCTTTTATTGTCTGCCATATCAGGCACGTGTCTTTCATTAATTCTTATGCTAACAACATGAGGATTTATCGCTTCAGTTCTAACAGATCCAAGTATTTCATTTTTACCATATTCAACAATTGTTAATTCGCCAGCGCAAAATATCAAACAAACTCCAGGATATTCGAAAAAGAATTTTTCATTATTGCTTCTATCTTCCCAAGGTATTTCACTAATAAGATTTTGTTCAATATCAGTAATCAATAATGTTGTTGATGTACGTGCCACTATATTATTGTCCTTACGGCCTAAGATCTTTACATCTTCTATCTCATTTCCCGTACGTGATCTAATTACAACTGGTTGACTAGCACCGTTTAATGGTCGAACAATAACTTGGCTAGGACCAACATAAGCTACCTCATGACTTCCCCTAACAAGAGTACGTCTTAATATTGTTTCAAATTGTTCTACAGCACCGCACAAACCACCAACAATTAATCTTGAACCATCCTTTCTCCACGCCAATGCTGTTATTGTATAGAAATTTGGCAATTCTTTTATCTTTGCTTCCTCCCAAATTCCTCGGCGAGGAATCCAATCAAATATTCTTATTTTATCCCATGAACCTATGGCAATACTTTGTCCACTGGGACTACAACATGCAACTGTCATTTCTTTTTCACCGTTCTCTCTACTATAATCAAAAGTTTTAACAAGTTTTCCATGTGATTCGTAAAAAGTTATCTTTTTATCACAACCTGCTGTCATAATATGAGCTTGAGACCAGGCTAAAGCATATGCTGGTACGTTGTGAGTACAAACACGGCCTGAGGGTTCAACATTTCCATCATCTGCTACATAATATTTTATAATACTACCATCTGCATGACTTGATAAAAAGCCAGTTCCTCGAATACTTAAAAGTAAGATAAAAATAATTTAAATATTTAGTATTACATTTTACTATAACATTTATACGTAATATCAAAAATGTTACTTTGTAGCCAATGCAATTGTCATGGCATCCGCCGTATACAGGGTTTGTATTTTGTGAGTTTTTATAAATGCAGCACGGACCTTGCCATCCACAAGACCAATTATAATGGGCCCTTCTGTAGGCCATGTTAAGCAAGTGACTGCTGAACTTTGTTTAAATTTATTGCATATAACTTTCTTTTCACCCCTACGAAACAAATTTTTTTTTTACATATAAAACAAACGTTTAACGTTCAATCATCTGATAGAGATAATATTATGTAAAATTTATAATTACCATTCTTCACCAATTTTATAGACATAAACCATACAGTCAGTTTGACCTACAGCTATTTTTATCGAATCTGGAGAAAATGCTATACCCTTAATGAGATAACTCTTTTTACCAAACTGCAATAATAAGGCATTAATTGTTAACAATTTTTTAAACAAATATAAATAAATAATTAATATATATTAATAATTAAAAATATAATACCTTTGGTTCCACAGGCTTGGTAGAAAATCTATCCTTTTTGACACCATTATCATCAAACAAATAGATTGAACGATCAGTAGAAGCAACAGCAAGTTTTTGATTATTAGGTGACCAAACTATGCTAACAACTTTGTTTTCACATTCCTATAATTAACAAAAATATAAACGTATATTAATATAAGTAAATAGCTTTTTTTTTCGTAAATAAAAATTATATAAAAATATGAGATAACCTACGTGTGACGATACAATTGTTCCTAAATATTTAAGTAACATAATTTATTGTTACAAAGTAAATTTCACTTTGAAAAAATTGCGTTATTCGTATGTTATAAAAAGACGATACGTTGAAGCCATCGAGAGTATATATACGGTTTCTTAGCAACATGTTTACACAAACAATCCTATTTACTTGGGATTATGTCATATGTGTTGTACTATATACATATATATACTGTCAATATTCCTTTCGTTTAAAGCGTGTGATAGTTCAGCGACATCTGTTAAAATAATACGAACTACAAGTGCAACAGAGAAACACTGTTTCCATATGAAATATAAAATAATATTATTTTAAGTTTGTTCACTATTCCTGGTTTTTTCTTTTTTTTTTTTACCCCTACGAAAATATTTAAACAATAGTACATTCATTTAAAAATGAAAAAGACGCGAAATCCGCGTAAAATTTCAAACAATATTAATATAAAATTTGTAAGTATTAAAGGACGAAGAATAATTATTTCAATGTATTTTATAAATCATTTCAATCTAATGCTGATTAAATACTAGAGCATTAATACTTTACATTGTCAATAATATTTCTAAATAGATAAGTTATTGTTAAATTCAAAGATAATTTCTTTAAATTCGTTAATTTATATATTAATTATTTTATATGTTAATTATTTTATATGTTAATTATATTTATTATTCTTTATGGTTTCTTTTATCGTGAAATAAATTCATACCGACATTGTATCTAGCATGGATTAAAGCGAGACATATATTACCATCAAAGATATACATATGAAAAGTATAAAAGTTCATTCATAGAATCTCTACTAACACCATTTATTCTAACCTATACGAAAGCAATAGTTATGTACGCGCGAAAAGGGAAACAATCAACATAAACTTATCATAGACGCATAATGAAGATGGCGTTACTCGTTTTTATTCGTAGTTCACATTTTGTCCATAGCTGTCGCTAAAGTGACACACGCTTCAAACAAAAGATAGCGAACAGTTAATTCAATTTTATCATGACTTTTTTTTCTTAATATTGCGCGAAATTCAAATTTTCTTCGAGCTTTATACAATGTGAAAATGATTTGATAAAATGTCTAATTTATTTACATATATAAGATTATCATTAAGAATGGAAAATATCGTAGATTTTTGAAAATGCATTTGAAAAAATTTTATCAATAATATTTTATTTATAAATTCTTTTTTTTCATAATTTTATAATGAAAAAATATAAAAGAATGATAGAGAACATTATCCCATTTAAAATATATTTTTAATTTCATTCTTCGAGGATAAGTGAAATATAATTATTAATATAATTTCGATGGAATTATTCTTTCTTTTCCGTTTAAAATGTGTATCGGGCAATCGGTTACTTCCGCATTACTGCGTCGCGTCACTCCTGAAAAGATGCTGCCAGTGTATAGATTTGATAAAAAGACTAACCATGAATTGAATTGATTTATTAATAAAAGGATTTAAAGATTAATTTAGTCGCAGGCGGCGATGGAAATTATACATCATTTTGGTCGAATAGAAGAGAGGTAGGTTATGTCTCGCATATTAATTCTTTTCTCATTTATACGAGAATAGATAGTTTTATTACTTTGATCATTCTGTTTGTTATGTTATTAATTTATTTTATTACTTTGATTATTCTGTTTGCTGTATTATTAATTTGTCAATTTTATATAATGCAATAGAATATTTATTTAATTTTTCTTTTGTCCAATTATTTTCTTCTTATACTTAAATGTAATAAATAATTAAAAGATTTAAATGAATTGAATACGATGTTATACAATGAATCTACATGAATGTATATGTTTATTTGAATAGTTAATTCAAAAAAATCAATAACATTGATTTTATTTTGTAGTACAGACGAGGGAACAATCTGTGACGATAACATCGGGATGGTTTTGGAGGAAGCTGAAATAATAGATACTGATGGTAATATAGAAATTACATCAGAAGATGATAATGTTCAATATCAATTTTGTCAGATAAATAGAAACGAAAGTGCTGTGGCTTATCGTGTTGTACAAGTTAGTGATAATCATTTGGACAATAATGAATTATCCATAGCAACGCCTGTAAATAATACCGTACAAGTTTTGACTTCCCCAATAAATGGACAGTTTTATTTGTTGAGTAGTGATAATGAAGTGCTTACCTCAGATTCTGGAAGGAATGTAATACCTCGCGTTGCCAAAGTACAAATAGAAACATCTGAGAATCTTGTTCCAGGTATCAAAAAAGTAAGATAATGTTTATAATGTATAATGTTATTCTGTTTTTCCATCCTATCATACTCAACAAATTGTATTCATAGTTCTTTAAAAAAAAATTTTCTTTAGAGAGACGAAAGAAGAAGAGTAACGCATAACGAAGTAGAAAAACGTAGAAGAGACAAGATCAACAATTGGATCTTCAAATTGGGAAAGCTTTTACCAGATAATGAAAATGGCATTAGCGGAGGAGATATAAAAGCTACTTCTGAATTACAAGTAAGACATTATAGTATATTATATTCTCTATTTTTGTTATTACAGAACTTTTTTTGAAATATTTTTTGTTGATAGAGCAAGGGTGATATTCTAGCACGAGCATGCGAATATATAACGGAATTACGAGAGATTCGAGAGAAGTATGCTCAAAATTTAGAAGAGAATACGCAGTTATTAGAGGAAGCCAAAGCTCTCAGACAAGTTGCAACTCAATTGAGAAAAGATAATTACCAATTAAAATCACAATTGTCTAATAATACCAATTATATCCTAGGCACTTAATCATTAACTCTATCTTTATGATATTCGATATTTTCTCTCTCTTTTTTTTTTTCTTTTTTTTTTTTTTTAAATTTTGACCAATGTGTTCCATAACTTTTTTTACACTACATCTACAGGATATACGTAGCGCAATAAAACGTGACTGTAGTAATTACAAAATGTTTATTTACACGTATTTAACTCAACAATACTTGTATATGATAAACGATAAATCGCAATTATATAGTTATAAATTCAAACTGTACAGATATACTATAAACAATAACTATATATAACGCGAATGATAGATTAAAAGTTGAAAATTTATTATTAAAATCATTAAATCAGATGTACAAATATACAAAACATTACGCCATAATCAATAAGTAACTTCGTTCAAATGTTACATATAACTAACTTGAAAGTTACTTTTTTTATTCTAAAATGCGTTGAAATTGTTAACTGGTAGGTCTACAGTATTTACAATTGTAAAATACATCTATTTATGTACATTCAACAGAGCAACATGTTCAGTATTATTTTCTTAATTCATTGCCATGATATATCTAAGTATGTTGATAATAACAAAATGAGCTTTATATCTTTTTCTCCTTAAATATGCACATACAGTTATCATTATCAAATTTAGGGGAAAATATATATATATGTATATGTATATGTATATGTATATGTATATGTATGTATATGTAATTTCTAGTATTATTATTGCTTCAAAGCACATTATTTTACTTTTTGTATGTAGCTGTTCAGAAGTAGTCGGATTAACATCTTGTACTTTATTGGCTCTAAGCAATAATGGCAAGAGAGACTTCCAATAATAGTACAAGAGAAGGAATGATATTTATAGTTGCGTGTCTCTAAATATCTTTTAGATTTTTAGAACGTTTCATCGATTATTTAAGATTATATTGAAAATAAATATTAATTGTCGAAATCAACGTTCGTCTGATAGTATTCCCTTTCTTATCTGTTTAAGCATAAATTCGATAATTTCTTTTGGTGAATAATAAATAATTTAATATTATTATTTTCTCTAATACCTTTATCGCAAGAAAGAGAGAAAGAGATAGAAAAAGAGAGAGAGAGAGAGAGAGAGAGAGAGAGAGAGAGAGAGAGAGAGAGACACGAGATATTTTTAAATAAGTCAATCATTTTTATAGCTTGTCCTTGTGCAATAGTATACACAAAGTAATCACATTGAAATAAAAAAATTCGTACTATAAAAATAACTCTGAGAAGAGCTAGGTCCAGCAATAAATGTATGTACCTTTCTAATCTAAGCGTCAACGTTACTAACAATTTCTATACAGCTTAATAGGAATCTTATTTTCCTGATCTACTGATTATATTGTCTTTGTCATATAGTAGATGCAATGCCAGAAACTGAGCGAAAACTTATATATTTAGTTTATCCTTCCTCCCACCTCCTTTGTCTAAATATTTTTTTTTCTTTATAATCGTGCATTGAAATGAAAATGGTACCGAACAAAAGAAAAATACATGTACGAAGCCATAACGATAACATTTTTCTGTTTTTTTTTTCCTCAGCATACAATTGTGATTTTTTATTTTTTTAGTTTATCAAAGCAGACATGTGTAGAAATTGATCGAACAAAGATGTTTCTTCAAACATATTGGCAGTGTTGAGAACTTTCGATCGGTGAGAGCAAATCTTTATTTTTTGTTTATTATTTCGTAATTTTTCTTTTTTTGTTTTTTTTTTCACTTTTCTTTTATTTCTCTTTTTTTCCATTTTTTCTTTTTTTTTCTTTTTTTTTTTCCCCCCTTTAAATTTCGAACTTTCGCGCGTCGAATTTGAAGAAATTTCATTTAGGGAGACGTTTCATCTCAAAATTCATTCTTTACCGTTCAATCGATTTTCTTCTATTACGAATCCTCGCGTTCTGTACAAGATTAGAAAAAAAACGTGCAGATTTCTTAGATGGTCTTCGTGTAACGACGAGGGCTTTGATATGCGTACTATATTTACATACCCAGTGATAAATATATGTATATTCTTTTTTTTTTTTTTTCTTTTGCCTTTATACTCAGGTTTTCATCAAACAAAGTGTCACTTTGTTATGCCACGAAAACGTACATAAATTGTAGCATTGTTAAAATTAATTCAATCGTTGGAAAAACTATTATGAGTATTAATTATCATAATTACAGAGTTCACGTGGAATAACAAAGTATTAAATTTAATGAGGAGGTAATAAAAGTTACGAAGGAGCCCATTTGAGATGTCATTTACGAAAGACCCTTTAATCATGTTCCGCAATAATTATTTTCTCCTATACAAGCGCGCGTATCATATTCATCAGTCTTTCGATTATTAAAAGGAAAAAAAAAAAAAAAAATAGATTGCTCAACGTTCATTCTAAATGCATTCGTATAAAGCCATTCCACGTATTGAAGAAGATTAACATTGATCATTGTCATTATTACAGTTCGCAGATACAAGTGACTAGTACTTTCCCTTTAGTATTTCAAAAGCATACTATTTCATTTTTATACATTTACTAACTATCGCTAAATGATATTCTTATCCCTCTAGCTTATTACATTTCTCCTCCGACAATACTTCTTCCAAACGACCAACACGTCCAATTAGAAGAATCTTTCATATTTATCTGCTTTGGCTCGATCAAGAACTTTAATGTACAGTTAAGATATATGTATGTATATATATATATATATATATATCGGACTTTTTTAAATTATTATTATTATTATTATTATTATTTTTTTTTATTTTTTTTTTAAAAGCGAAGTGCGTTTCATCGGAGAGATCAAAGGAATAGTTTTTAGGGAGCGAAGTTAGCGCGGCGGTGCTTGTCGAAACACGTTCTTATTCAGCGAGGCAGTGAACGAAAGGATCGTTGACATAATAGATCTGCTGTTAGTTTTCTTTTTTTCTTTTTTCTTTTTCTTTTTTTTCTCTTCGGAATCGTAGAATAATAGTTTGATGCAGAACAACAATCATGTAATTTCACTACATTTCAAGATGTTTATATACGAGCTAATCTTATTTTACATCGCAGCTGTACTTTGATTTTCTTCTCTTTTATACGTATGTATTATCTATATCATAGTACAGCAGGACGAACGATAAAAAAAAATTTGACGTACCTTCGTACCGTACATTCGATGAGCGCTGATAACGATGTCTTCATCAGATCGTTAGAATTCACGATCGTGGAAGTACGATCGAGCGCTTGTTCACGTTGAAGTGTCTTTACAAATCGATGTACGGAACGAAGGTGGGCCTGTCTCAGGACGGTTGAGGTCGTGCACTTTTCTTGCTGCTACCGAACGTAAACCATGTACCGACTTTACGGCCCAATGAATTCGTTGTTCCTTGCGTTACTACGTTTGACACGTCGTACGTTGGCTCTCTCTTATACGATTTGCCTAAAAAAACAGTTAAAATTCAAGTTCCATCTCGTACCTTTCTCCTTCGCCGAGGGATCAAGATTTTACATATAAAACAGTTTGCATACTGCGAGGTTTTACGGGTGGCCTGTTACGCTGTCTGGTAGCCGCCAATCTGGCGAGTTGCCGAGCAGCAGCTGGAAATTCCAGTCCATCGTTCCTATCTTGAGCTACTAGTCGTCGTTCTTCGGCCATTGCTACCAACCAACGACGTTTCTCTTCGGCTGTACGACAACAGAACAACAACCATTTGTCTCGTACGCAGCTATAAACTTTCAGACAATGCCTGACCGTAACACCCAACTGATGATCTGCAAGAATATTATTACCGGTTACCGGTTGTTAATTGGTCTAATGAAAAAGTTTAATAACAATATATACCTTTTCCATCCGGCACGTCGATGACTTCGCTTGTATCGAGATAAATACGACCCTTGTAAACGTAAGTGTTACGTTTCAAAATATCTTTCTTACAATAGACGAGCTGATGATCGAAGAGGAAAAGCGTGATGTTGTTTGTCCACATGCCAGTGGTTACTCGCATAGCTTCACCTTGATAAATCAGTTGAGAAGATACTTCTATGAGATCTTCGCCCTAAAGATCAACACATAATATAATATATTTAAACGATGAAATAATATGCTTAACAAAATTAACGAAAACTATCATGAATCAAATACTTACCTCCCATCCTTCGACCCTGAGTTGCCAAGCAGCCAACTTTTCTAGACTTTCCATTCGTCTTTTTCTTTCGTTAATCAATACAGCAACGCCTCGCATCGCTTCCAAAGCTTCTTGAATTTTATGATAATCTGGATGGTCCGCTTTCGTGTATTTTAACAACTCCGCCAACTGCAGGGGATACTTGCATATCCGTTGAACCGGCGTAAGCAAGTATCCATCCAAAGGTATCTCTATCAGACCACGCATCAGTCTACAAGCCTCGAAAAACTTGCTATAACGATTGTGCTGATAAAGTTCCTGCAGTGTGGCGGTTGCCATTGGATGGCTGTTGCAATATTCAGAATACATTCGAAAGCCTGCTCTCTAAAAATATTATGCAAGCGTTTTAATTTGATATTTTCGATAAAAATATCTTTTGATATTACCAAAATAATTTCAAGATGGAGGAGAACGAAATCAGTTGTCCACTTTGCTTACTCACGTGTTTGAGGAAACACTCGCCAACGCAGCTCTTGTGCGGTGAATTCCAATCAATACGAGATTCCAAATCCTTTAAGAATTCTGATTGAAAGTCTAGAAGTTCTTCGATATTGATAAAGATCGTTTCTATTTGTTCTTCATTGAACATGTCGGTACGTCTTCGACATTCCGCTATATAACCTTCGGTAACGTCCCTTAAAACCTTAACAAAGTCTCTCTCGGTTTGGACCAATTCACGAACTACGCTCGTCCTGACCTGTTCGTTCGATAGCAACGACACGCTTGTGCGTCTTCTTTGGGAGTTCGACGTACCTCCGGAGGCTATTGCGGCCAAACAATCTTCGACAGTGTCTTCTTGACTTACCCGCAACTATAATTGAAATGTCATTGAAGAGATAATGTTTAGAAAACTTGGAATATTTTAATAATGACTCAGTTTTCTTTCCCTTTCTCTCTCTCTCTCTCTCTCTCTCTCTCTGAAATGATTCATATGTTATCGAAAAAAATGATTAGAAAAATATATACCCTAACGAAAGCAGCAGGAAACCAGCCACGTTCACCTCCGCAGCTACCCCACCACCAATCCTTGTCGATCGTGTCGAGAACATCGATGAGGTCACCAGCTCGAAAGGCCAATTCCTCCGGTTCCATTGCTACGTGATCCCAAACAGCCTCGGCCAGGATTACCACCTCCTCGTCCATTGTCTGCTCGAAAGACTTCTTTCTGTCCGTGAGCGAGGCGATGGATGATTCGGAATCGGACATCATCTCGTCA